>NC_056735.1:874940645-875120937 GCF_019279795.1 Protopterus annectens | reverse complement strand
GTCAGTTCATTTCTTAATACGTTCCTTTGTCTCTCTGGTAAGGAGTTGTACTCTATCTTCGATAGAGCTCACAAGGCCATCCTCCTCAGGGGAAGGGAGGATGTTATGCATGTACATACATTTATTTTTCTGTAACCCAGCAGATAATTAATGCTGAGAGACATGGGCCTGCTGTACTGGTTACTGCCAGGGTCAGAGTTTGATCACACTGCAGCTACGCTTCACCAATTACATGCATGATCATTTCTACTGCCATATTGTACGGTACAATTCAATGCAATATATAGTATTTTGCTTCTAAACTGGCACTTCATATGTGTTTCTATATATATTTTTCTAACAACATCCATCAGGCCATATGCATGTTGTTCCGTCCTTTACCTTGACCGTGTGTATTTGGCCGTCCGGAAACGCTACTCTCCACATGTGATGTCCCACCTTCCCCTTCTGTGCCTGTGGCACCTTGTTAGGACATCCTGTTTGGTAGGCACATGTTCCGCTATATGTGTTTGACTTCTCTGCATAGCTAATCATCGATGCGGTGGTTCAACAACCCGACTTGTCCACATGTGTACAGTTATGTACACCTTGGCGTGTGCAAACCTATATGGTTTGGACGGGTACATACCACATGCGGGATGTACACATTCTGCAGACACATTCACATGCAGCCATTTCCATATCTGTACCTGAGGTGGGTTGGTGACATGTGGGGTACATATTTGCCCGCGTGGCACTGCCTAACACAATACTTCTTACCACATTTCAGGTATGCCCATTGTGTGTAGGTGTGTAGCTGCACAAGGATGCTAGCTGGTTTGGGTGCACAGGCGTACATGGGTGGGACTTACATGCTACAATGGGGCTATTGTGTATTACATCTGCATGCATGGGTTCTGCTTCTGGATATTACACTTAGACATACGCCGTCCTGTGTATGCGACAAACACATTGCTGGGTGTGGGACATGTTGCTATGCACATGTTTGCCTGTGTTTAGGGTATCTTGGTTCCTTCCTGTTGTTATGTTGACACAGCTACCCGGCTGTGTACTCTCACTACTGCTTGTGACCATTATGCTTGGCACCTTTTCCAATGCCCATAGTGGGACATCTTTTGTGGAAACATCGGATTTTGCAGGAGTTGACAGAACTTCACTTGTTTGCCATAATATACGCTTAGTCTGCTAGCATTTGGGTTCCTTATTCAGTTTCTTATGCCATGTATGTGTTTCATATACAAAATATATGTTTTATGCTACTATTACAGGTATATTGCGGGAATATTTTTGGCAGGAAATCTCAGGTCATTTGCCATTTTTTCGAGTTTTGGCGGGACACAACTGTCCAATGAGGGACTGTCCATAGCAAAGTGGGACAGCTGGTAACCCTGGTGACCATGCCCATGTCGCTACTGGGGTTGCCACCTTTTCCAGTGGCCAAGGTGGGACATTTTCGGGACTCACATCAGATTTTACAGGCCGACACATACCCACGGTCACTATATAGCATAGAACTTCACTTGTTTGCCTAAATAAAAGTTTATTGTTGTAGCAGTTTGGTTGCTTATTCTGTTTCTTGTGACATTTAGGTATTTCAGTTATGGAAATAACCATTTCATGCAACCATTACATTAAATACGGGATATCATTATGTCCTACAATCTTAGCTCATTTGCCATTTTTAATATTTTTTATCGGGACACAACTGCCCATGGAGGGACTGCCCCTCGCAAAGTGGGACAGGTGGTAACCTTAGTCGCTACTCCTATGTCGGTGCGGCGCGCTGACATGCTGCGGTACACCTTCTCTGGGTATGCCCACTGACGGTGCATTGCGGGACAAACACGGTGTTACGCGTATCCTTTGTTCCTTGGACGGGTACACTTAGGGCTTCGTGGGTTGTATTTGCTTCTCCGTTTTGTTGGGATGGGTACTATGTTGCATACTCTACGTGCGTTTCATTCTGCACGGGCCCTGGCTGCTGCCATTACTATTATGGGCGGACCGTGGCAGTCAGCACATTAGGTTGCTCATCGCCTGCCGGCTTAGCCACGCCCGACGCATCCTACTTGGGCTCGCCACGCACTACGCACGCGTGTCTGTGGTTGCGGCGCTCTCATTACTATGCATATGGCGCTACTACGCCGACTATTCACTGCACCGCCGGCGCAGGCCTTACACCGGCCTTGCGCCGAGCTTCATGAATCCCGGGGCATATGTATTAATGAATATGTACTTTTAGAAAGGATTTTATATATCTCTGGTATAATACCATCATTACCCGGTGCTTTGTTTGATTTAAGCTTATTTATTTGTGTAATAACCTCTGTATATGAAATACTTTTGTCCAATAGTTTAATCTGTTGTTTATTAAGCTTTTTATTCATGTTTGTGATTATAAACTCCTTTATTTTATCTTTAGGTTCCATGTTAATGTTATTATTGTTAATATTGTGAAAGTGATTTCTAAATTCATCTAGTATTTCTAGTAGACTAGGAACATTCTTCTTTTTCCTTAGAGAAAAGATTTCTTTGATATGGTTTTGTTTATTCAACCTTTTTGTTTTATTTTTAAATCTATGTAAGTATTTTGGGCTTATTGAGTAAGACAAAAACTTGTATTTCTCTAGAGTTATTTTAACTTTATGAGTTAAAATTTCTTTGTATTTCTCATTTAGTTTGTTTATTTCTTCAATGACTTTCTTATCCATAATATTTTCTTTATTATTATGTTTATAATAGTCTAATTTACTTTGAATATCTCACAATTCCTTATCCCAAGATTTCCTTTTATTATTATACCATCTTATACTTTGTCCATATAGATATGATTTTAAGGCATCCCAAACATAGACAATGGAGACTTCAGGAGTATTATTTATGTCTAGAAAATGTTGTACTTCTGAAAGTATATATTCTTTATAGTCTTTTAGTTGAGTTAAGTATGCTGGTATCCTTTTGATCTGAACATTATGAGTATTTTTTATCATGAATTCAAAAACGATTGAATTATGATCAGATATAGGACATGAAATGATTTAGGAATTAATTAAATCTGTTACCATCTGGTTAGAAATAAAGACCCTATCTATTTTTGAATAAGTTTTGTATCTGTTAGAAAAAAAGGTGTATGGTAATGATTTTGAATCTATCTGATTATTAATATCATTCAAATGATAAGAATTAGCAAAATCATTTAAATGTTTTGCATTAGATGTAATTCTTCTTTTTCCTATAGTGGTAGTATCACTTTCATGTAGTATACAATTGAAGTCACCAGCTAAAATAATATCTCCTATAGAGAATGATATGATCTTATCAAGATGATGTTTCACTGTATTAATACCAATTCCAGGTATCCAATATACATTAATTAAAGTGTAAGTCTTCCCATTAATTTGTATTGTAACCATGCAAAACATTCCTTTGTCATCCTGATAAGACTTAATGGTTTTAGGAATGGGCATACTTTTATTCCATAAAATAGCCACTCCTCTTTTTTCTGAGTGCGCTCTGAACTAACCAATACTGCATATTTGTTTGTGGATAGTTTATTAATATCTTTTTTCAAGAGATGGGTTTCTTGCAGGAAGACTAAGTTGGCCTTATGTAAATTAATGTATCTTATTAGGCTTGCCCTTTTACACGGATTATTCAATCCATTAATGTTTAAAGAAATTCCTTTTAAAGATGTCATTTGGCATTTTTAAGACTTAAGAATCTTATGATCAAAATAACAAATAACAACATAAGTAATGTTACATCTCCTCCTTTAGGTGTACCTTTAAATATAGCTGTATTTATTGAATCTCTTAAGGGATTTTGTATAGGATTCAATTTTGTTTGTAGTGACAATGAGTGTACAAAATATATTGTGGATGTCAAAACTATATACATATAACAATGAAAAATTGAAAATAATGTAAGGATTAAACCTTGCATCCAGCCTGGAGTTAAAAACTCCAACTTAGAGTAGTATTTACCACTCAAGTTAACCCCCTACCCTAAGCAGCAGTACCTCAGCTACCACCTTATCAATTTAATACTGGTTATATTTAACTCAAATTAACAGCTTTCAATTCAATTATCTAGCAAGACAAGACTACACCTTTGATAAAACAGCATCATATAAACTAAAATAAACTTTTTCTTTTTTAAAACTATTCATACTACTATATACATCTATGTAATATAATACACTTGTATTCAAATAGCATTCAAATAAACTTGATATTAGGAACCAAGAGGAGAGAGAGAAATAAAAGACGTGAAAGAGGGAGAGAGAGTGAAAGAAAGAGAGAGAGAAAAAAATAAAATAAAATAAAATAAAAAAGGAAGGCATATTTACATTTTAATTTATTCAAAGTATGTAAAAATAAGTTCTAACATTCATTTAAATCAAAAACTTTGGTTAATATGGTTCAGACATTACATATATTAAGATGCATCTATTTTCTGTCATGTAAATGCAGTCAACAGCTTCCAAAAAAAACCCTTGAATTGCTTGTATATGAGCATTTTACTCATACTCATTATTATCAATAGAATACAATATTATATTTATAAAAATTGTTATAAATCATACTGCATAGTTATGCAAATTCTCAGAAACACTTGCATTATTGTAAAAAAAACATCTGTATTTTGTATGTCTATACTACTGCTTTAAAATATATCACATGACAATTTCTTCCAGTATAGAGTTATAAAGTTATTTATGCTTGTCAATCAGATGAATTAAATGAGTTATAGTAATGTATATGTTTGGAACATAAGTTTTTAACACAGATTAGTATGCTGCAGTCAAGTAGATTTTCAAAAACACTTGAATAAATGTTTCATTTTCTATGCCTTCTAAAATAAGACATTTACTTACTACAAGAAACTGCATCATTTAAAATCATTATAACTGACATATTTTATGAATTATAACATAGATATTTAAGTAATTATATAAAATAACTCGCATTTAGATGTCAAAGAGTTAATTTTCCTTCACATAGTCGCATTTGCATCAGTTCTACTGCCTGGTAGAGTGTTCTTCCTGAATCTGTGAAGTGTCAGTGTGATATCTGGGTCAAAGGTCAGATTGACTGCTTTCAGCTTCTCTGTGAGAATTCTGAGAGTTGAAGCTTTTGAAACAGCTCATGGACACTGTTCATGAGGTAGCCCACATCTCAGATTGTCTCCCTTAACATTTTAGCGGGAAACTTGTTAAAAACTAGTGACAAACATTCATTTAGCGGTGTAAATGCATCTAAACATGACAAAACCTTCGCAATGTATTTTACAGGTTATTACAGCCTCTATGTACGTGAAATTAAGCCCAAAGTTATTAATAAGTAATAAAGCTCAATATTTTTGTCCCAACTCAATTTTTATGCAAATCTTATTATTTACTGTGTCTATATGATCAAAAGCATTTCTATATATTAATATGAGAAAAAAAATAAAGAGAAAGAATAAAGAAAAGAAAAAGAGAGTAGAAAATAAAAGAGTGTGAAGCAGAAATAAAAAAAAAATGTAAGAAAAAGCTATAAGAAGTATATACAATGGAATATTACTTACTGTTTATATTAATAGAGTTAAAATAAAACATATTATTTACTATTATTTAGTTCTAATTATTATTAGTTAAAGCATGACAGATTATTTACAAACAAGCATAAGCAGTATAATCAAGAAAGTATAATTAGGAATAGCATTTGAAGAACATATAAACTTTTTACAAGGAATAAATATGTTATTATTCCATTTATCATATTTTCATTACTCTTCTCTCCCTGCCCTCCCCCACCCTTTACCCACTACATAATCTAAATAGAATGTCATTGTTTAAACAAGAAAAAGAAGAAAAGGAGAAAAAAAAGAAAAAAAATGTATCAAATTACTGACCTTACTTCTCTTTTCAGAAAGAGAAACAAATTGAATAATAGCTTGTTATTAGTTCCTCAGATATTTTGACTGGTTATGAAACAAAACATTTCTTTGCACACAGAGAATAACTTTGATTAAATCTTTTTCAGAACATTTGTGGCTTTCTGGAAATGCAGGAACTATATTTAAAAAGATTAATAATGAAGTAAAATGATGAGAGAAAAAGAAAAAACATAGAACAAATCATTTGTTCTTTAGTCTCTTCTTCTTCTCTGAAGTCTTCCACGAAGTTTCAGTTGCCAGTCTCTTTAATGAAGGACTAGCCCATTCCATTTCCTCTATTTTATCCAAAATCTTATTTTTTGATAAACAGTAAAGCAGAGTCTAAGTCATCAAAAATTTTAGGACCATCAGGAAGGAAGATTTCTAGCTTGGCAGGAAACAGAAGGTATGTTTTAAACTGTGCTTTTAAGCTTCCTTATTAGTGGCAGAAAAACTTTTCTTTTAGCTATTACCAAGGAAGAATAGTCATTGTCAAAACGCACAGTTGTCTCATTAATCTTAACAGGAGCTTTAGCCCAAGCAGATTTAACAACCATCTCTTTATCAAAGATGATAGAAATCTAACTATAACTGCTCTAGGATAGTTTTTGTTAGACTTAGTATTAGCTATACATCTATGTGCTCTTCCCATACCAAAAGAGAATGCTTCTCCTAAGTCTACGGTTTTAGGGAGCCATGTTGTTAAAAAGAAGTAATATTGTTACCTTCAATATTTTCTGGCAGTCCAAAAATCCTAATGTTATTGCGCCTAGATCTATTTTCCAAGTCATCCAGCTTTGTTTGTAAATGTGTATTTTGTTTCAGCAGAAACTCAATGTTGATTTCCTCTTCTTGGATTCTATTTTCCATGTCATTCACAGCTTCTTCTATGCCTGTCATCTGGATCTTCTGTTGTTGCAGGTCTATATGTAACAAGTCTATTTGTTTTGTAGTTTTTCTATGAAGGTATCAATTTTAGTATCCATTTTATCCATCTTAGCAGTAAGTTGCTGGATTATAGTTATCAGAGACTGAAGTTCTTTCTTGATGCTGGAGTCTTGAGAATTTGTCTTACTGGAACTCATTTCAGACTGATAAACTGACAGGAAAATTTCCAATGTGATTTCTGACAGGAATATTGTTAAAATGTCCTTTCTTTTTTAGATATAGTTCAAGAACTATATAAAACAAACATATTTAGAAAGAAAATTACTTCAAAAATTAATTTTTTAAGTAATTAATTCCTGTCAGTGTAATGAAATTGGTGGAGCTGAAGAAATCTGCTGCTATCCTGTGTTCATCCTTCAAGTAGGTCTATTTCTGACTAACACATGGTACCAAAGCCATGGTCTTAACCTCAATGCTAAGAAAAGCAGAATTGTACCCTTTTTGAAATCCGTCACCCTGCCTAACTAACATGTTGATAATACGGCCCTAAGAATGAACCTAGTGGTCAGTGATCTGTGTATGTATATACATAGACAGCAGCCTTACCTTCAGCCACCATGTGGCCACAGTGGTGAAGAAATCCTTTTATGTTGTTCAAATTATAAGTAAGAGTATGGCATCTAGTACTCTGCCTTTGTCACACCAATCATAGAGTTCAATACTCCCTTCTGTATGTTCCTGACCAGGCATATGTAGCAACTAGAGCAACCTCAGAGGTCCCTTACAAAAAACTTCAAGTGATAACACACCAGAGTGCCTTAAAGCCCTTTTGATATAGATTGCTGAGAGGTGATCTGTGTCTGGCTTACAAGGCATCTGCAAACCCCACACTTATGAATTTCCAACATATTTGTAAGTCAAATTGTACCGGAAATACAATGTCTATGGACCTGAAATTTGACTGTGACTTAAACAGAACATACTGGAGAGACAGATATGTGTCCCAGGGACTGCCCCTCCTATGGAACAGGCTACACATCTATGTGAAGCTGAGTTTATCTATTACCCAGTTTCAGTGCAATCTAGACCAGTGGATGGGAAATAGGAAATTTACACTGGGCCCGGCACCAATGTCTCTTATGTACAGAGATGGCAATGCTTAATCCTTAGAGTCCTATTTGGATACAGGACATCATTATTCTTTTGGGAAAACTTTGCTAGGCATAGAAAGGTCCCTCTAGGTCATTAGCCTAGCAATAATCTATGAAACTCTGACTCTATCTATTAGTGTACAAGAATATAGTGACCTGTTTTAAAACAGAATTTTGTAATGATTTTTAATTGCAGCAGTCAGCTTATTACAGACAATTCTATCACCCTCTATCATAGAAGAGCCAAAAAAAAGAGAGAAAAAAAGAAAAAGAAAACTTATTTTCCTTCTCCTGGCATAGCAACCAGGTGTCCAGATGCACAATACACATCTCCCCCCTGGTCCTGTCATTCAGGTCCCATTTCTGTGCTCTCTAACTGACCCTCCTCCTGCACATTTTATTAAAAAAATAATTATTTTGTTTAAATTGTAGTAAACTGCTTTCTACAAATGTAGCAGATAGTTGCTACAGTTTATACCCTGTAAGCACAGAGCATGAAGTTACTCATGTTTAGTTAAAAAAAAAAAAAGAAAACAACTTCTTTTAAACTGAAGCAAACAATTGCTAGAGTTTATACCCTGCCTGCATGGAGAGCTACAGCGCTCAGGTTTTGGTTTAAAAAAAGAGATTTTCTTTTTTTTTGCTTTTAATTTGCATCAAACTGCTTGTACAATGTAGCAAGCAAGGTGCTACAGTTTAGACTACACATGCAGTGCTACACTGCTCTGGTTTGACTGCAAATAGAACACCAGCTCTTAAAACCAGAATTGCTTTAAGGAATGATCTGGATGACTGATTGTGCCCCCTCAACACCTTGTGCCCGGGGCAGTTTCTCTTCTTGTCCTGCCCCAGCTATACTATTGGAAATAAGTACTACTTCTTCCTGTTCGAATGTGGCAGAAGGCATCAGGAGGCAATATAAGTATACACACAATGGGTTGTTGTTTGTCTTTCGGCTTTTCCCGTTAAGGGGTCATCACAGCGGAACTTCGGTCCGCTAATGATTGGCAGTAGATTTTTATGAAATGCATAGGTGCCAGCTCGACGCTCAACCTTCAATGAAGGCATGCCCATTTACGTATGCATGTCTTTCTAACGCTACCCAACCACGGGGAGGACATGCAGACTCCACACAGAAGGCACTCCCAAGCCCAGCTGAGAATCGAACGGGAGAACCTCTTGCTGTGAGATAACAACGCTACCGCCGTACCACCACGTCTTCTATATATGTGAGGCAGAGCACCTCGCTGGCCTTGTTCAAGAGGAATCTTGACCAATGGATGGGAGATCGCAGATACACCCCAGGGGTTACCTCAGTGTCACTGCTCGACAGAGGCACAGCAAAATAATGGGCATAGTTTCTCCAAACTAAAGGGGTGGCGTAAGCCACAAAACTATGGGCTAGGCTTATAAATGCCCTCGGGCAGATAGCCTAGTATGAACCTATGAACCTATGAACCTATACACATACAATGGGTAACTTTCCATAATTTAACGTTCCATAATTTTTGTGACCTTGACATTATTCTTCAGTTCTTTGTTGATCGGGATGTTATTTGAAAAATTGACAACATGCATCATCCACATGCAGAATTCAGAGGAATTCATGGAATTTCTAACCTTGTGAAACCCAAATTATGTGCAATACTCACTATCTTAGCTACAGGGGCACTTTAGAGAACAACAAGCATGTTGTGCATTTCAGAAGTCTCTCACTCTAGAACACTGAACAAATTCCTCAAAGTTTTAATTTTATATGTTGATAAACATATCTGGTTTCCTAGAATACCAGAGGAGAGGGCAACCAGTTTGAATAATATCTGTCACATCGCTCATCCCCTTGAGGAGCTAGGTGTCATAGTCTGCACACACTTATCAAAAATGGTTCCACCTAGTCCACAGTCACAGAAACATGTGAACAAGATAGGGTATGATTCTTTGAACTGCTGAGTAGTGTATGATGTTCATAGGATTGTAACCAGTGTGTCAAAACAGCACCCAGGCAGTTCCCATGATTCAAATGCATGGCATACATGTTAGCTACATCATTGTTCCTGCTGGGTGATATTCAAAATATCTACCTAGTTGGGATGTGCAGACACTGTGACTAAATGAAATGTATACTGATGCAGGTATAGTATGTACATACAAATTAAACCCCCAAATATGTTCCTACTGTTTTGCAGGTAATGTCATATACTTGGTATATCCCTGGCTAATGACATCAATAAAGAACGCACAGAGCATTCTTGAATTGCAAGACAACACAACACAGACGGAAACCCATAATATTATTGAATGTGTGCTTGGTTACCTCAAAGCCTGCTTCTGGTGCCTTAATACATCTGTGATGGCACTATAGTATGATCCTGTCATAGTCTGCAGTATTTTTCTAGCATGCGCCATACTACATAATATGCTATTGATGAAATAGGTAAATAAACCTCATAGTACATGTGTGATAGGACCATGCACCTATCCTATGGGCATCGATAGTGCAGTGACATCAGAGGTGAACAGGAGCAAGTTGCAACTATACAACACCTCCCTGGATAGCAGCAGATGCAAAAAATGACAACACAGATGGGCCATCATCATCTAGACCAGATCTATTTGCCCTATGAACACACACTGAAAGTGCAATGTGATACTGAACAAACACTACACACACAGTATTAGTAACAAGCCATGCTGGTAAGTGCATGGTAAGGTCACACTGTGCATATATATCTTCACATATCCCATACAGAACGAGGCATGATGTGGGTCGCAGTCATCAGTATGCACATAGATGCTGAGGGACACAGTGACACACATGGCTTTGCATGCACACACACACACACACACACACACACACACACACACACACACACACACACACACACACACACACACACACACACTCACACACACACATTGGGCAGGTAGAACATGTTACTTAGATAGGGGTCTTGAGGAGATGGGTAATCTATATCAGGGAAAACTCCTCCTGCCTTAATGTTTGGGTGTCATAACATAACTGTGACCTAGGACTACTCCACTGGCTTTTTGCAGCAGGGCTCAAGTCCTTCTATGGTAGGATTGCTATACTACTGCTGGACCATGATCTGGATGGGGTCCACTGGTGAGGTACCTTTTCTGATGCAGGTGAGGATCGTGTACTCTGCAATGGCCCCTGTATAGGACCACCAAGAATACTACCTCTGTGTAAGACAACACTGCTAATATGAGCAGTGATGGTAGTTCTGGCAAGTCTCTGCAGGGAGATGAAAATAGAAATGTTGTGTCAATAGATCTCATAAGAGCAATGGGTACTGTGGCCATAGACTCCATGTCTTTAAGGTGGTTATGATGGGTAACATCCTTCGAAATGTCATTTAGAAAGTTAGACAGATCCATGTTGGACTGTGGCTGTATGATACCCCACTGCATTCAATGATTGATCTTGAGTGCTGCCTGCATGCCAGAGGACAACTGTGACAACACTGGATGATCCTGTGAGACTGCATCGTAGTTGGTATACTTACATCCGATGCAGGGCATTCATCTCTCTACAGGGACAGCATCACTGATGCTTGCAACCACAGTGTACTCCTCGGGTTTATCTAAGGATGAGGCCACATCTTTGCCTTGTGCTGTGTGTGGATGTCTACTCAAGATGCAAACAATCAGTGCATTTTTATTGCCTGACTGGGACTCAGGCATTTCTGTCTTATCATAATTGGCTCCTGCATCGATGCCAACATCAGTCTGTATTCCTGCCCCAGCCACTAAGGTGTCACTGTAACAGCTGGTCTGTCATGGGACTAAACAGGAAAAGACACATCTAAGTAAATGTGACTACTTGTGCTACAACTGTGGCACTGTAGCATTCATGCTGAGGGTGCCCACACAAGAAAAAACACATAATCCATGTGTACCTCTTCTGCCATTCTTATGTAAGTGAATATCTGATATTTCTATCATAAAGCATAAGCAGTGTATGCTGTTGTCAACCTGTAGACTGTATATGCATTGTTGTTTTAAAGACATCTGCTATATGTGTTATCAACCATGTGCAATACTTCTAAACGGGGGTTAGTTACACCATGTTTAAAGACAATGGCTAATTGCCCAACTCTCTTTACGCTGGGCTATATATACTCTTCTCATTGTACAACTACTGCTTCTATCATTTAATTCCATTGTATCTTGTATCTTGTGTATATTTTTTCTTTACATTTTGCACAATGGCTTCATGGTCTGCCTGCCTTTGCAAAATCCCTTTAGTAATTTTGCTTAGCATGTTGACTGATTTATTGGGCTTGATCTCAGTAGTACTGTGCTGTTTGATTGTAATACTCCTGCCTTTGCACCCAGGTCATGGCTGAAAAGGGTCTCCAGACCAGCATACCCACCAAATTACCAAATACTAACTAACTAACTAACTAACTAACTAACTAACTAACTAACTAACTGACTGACTGACTGACTGACTAACTAACTGACTGACTGACTGACTGACTGACTGACTGACTAACTAACTAACTAACTAACCAACTAACTAACTAACTAAACCTTGTGCATCATCCACTGAAAAGTGTGAAGGTTGATCTATGCTAGAGCAGGTTTCCACTACCTTTGGCATGTTTATAGTAGCATTATCTCCCTACAAGGACACAACACATTCCTCCAACTCTGTTAGTTCTTATTTCCTGGTGTCTAATCCCTGTAGTTGTCTCTGGGCTACTATGAATTGTGACTTTGCTTTGAGACAGCATATTAAGTTGGTGGCATACTTACAACATTGATGCAGTGGGTGGATCTACCTACTCATAGTGTTGACGTCATGGATCATAGTCTGTCACACCTGGTCCCATAATGACTGACCACAACCCATCTCTCCCCAATAGGCAATGCCCACGAGCCCTGTAACAGTATGTCATTTTCAGTAGCACTGAAACAGTCCAGCCTCTGCCATCCATCTCTTCCTCTGCACATGCAGATAACTGTAAACACAAGAGACATAGTAGTAAACTGTATACTGCTGGGGTTGGTGGGATGATAACTACAGACACAGGGATAACATAGGTTTACCATGTTATTGTCAAAGGGACAGATATCTGCATATAGCATACAAATGTGACAACACATACATACGGTGTACCTGCTACACATAATCACATAATATGCACTCCCTGCAGAACCCAGCATCTCAGTTAGGACCTGCAAGTAAATATAGGGGAAGGCAATCATCTCCATTGTCAATTTACAGTTACATCTAAGAGAAGCAATAGTGACATCTTTACAGTACTATAGAGAGAGAGGTATAGAAGTGCCCAGACATATTATTAATGATGTACTCAAAACAATATGCTCCTACAAACTATACATAAGGCATACCCATCCCAAGAGGAAGAAAACGAATGTATAAGGACAGGTTGCCATAATATTGTGGAGTATTATGTTGCCAGAAGAATCTTTGAACATAACACATGGAAGCACATGCATGTTGCTAACCTTATGCATACTGAATTCCTATGCATTGATACTGATATTTAGGAAGCTAGATAAATGCAGCTTAACTCACAACTGTAGATTACTGTGTACCCCTACAGAGTTGTCTATGATTCCACATATTGTTACTGTTTTCCAGACACTGCTGCCAGTCCTCCAAAATAGCTTCATAGCCATGCATGAGTCAGCATGTGAAAAGGATGCAAGTGCCATAATTCACAGCTGTATAACTCTTTTGCACAGTACATAGGGAGATGAGGCAAGTACCAATAATGTCTTGGAAACTGCCTTATTTCTTACTGTACAGCTGTGTATGTAAGTGTAGCTCTGTGCATAGGGATGTGTCTAACATCCTGTGCTTGTGGGCTCCAGCATGAGAACTGTGTAAGCGCATGCCTCAGAGCAGCGAGAAAATGCACCACCTGCAGTACAGAAATCATGCTGTGTGCATGCTTCACAGGCTAATATTCTAATTCTCAAGAATTTACCATCACTGTATGGCAATGGTTACTTTTACCAGTTCAAAGTAGACACCACCTGCTATGTGTGCAAAGAAGTGCAAGATCACGCTTTATATTCTTCAGTAATAGTTTAGGGAGGAGCAACTGGGGCCCACTGATGGTCATTTTAGAAATGTTCATGCCTGACATGACCTGCTTGAGGTGCTTGCCAGAGCCACAAGCATTACCAGGTCTAGGGAGCAGGGCAGCTCTCAATATGATGACTGGCAGTGCCATCACCCAAATTAAGTCTTTACATATGAAGCAGAGATTAGACTGTCACTGTCATTTTTTTTTTTGGGGGGGGTTATTCTTTTTCATGTCAGGTTACTTCTTTGTGTGAAATAGTGAAGAAACATACATGCTGCTGTGTGGGTCTTCATTCTCATGTGGAAGTGGTGCTAACACATAATGAACACATCAATGACATTGACTTAAGGTTTCTGCAGAAACCTGTTATGTAGCAGGATTATGCGGAACAACCTTTTAGGTGCCAACATACTTTCAGGTGTGTCCCTATAAGTAACATGCTCATATAACTAGGTCAGTTAATATATGAGCAGGAGGCACATATTTGTCTGCTGCCTATGATAGAGCAGATAGGACATAGGTATGGGATTGTAAGTTGTAACAGCTGATGTTCATTGTAGTATTACTACTGCAATCTTCACTTTTGGAAAATTCTGCTGTGTAGGTAGCATGTAGCTGGCCAGTCTTCCAAAGCTCTTCACTTCCTTGGGGCTTTGTCTGACAGCCTACTTTTGAGGCAAGGATATTGGTTGTTTAAAATGTCTATTGGTTGATGCCATCTTCAGATCTTTTTTACTATGGAGTTGTGTTCTAATCAAGTGAGAACATGCAGTCCATTGATCATTAGAATTCAGTTTTCTGAGAGTAGGTAAGGATCCCAGAGGGGATCTTCTTTCATTTGTTGCACAAATAATGATATCTATGAATGTATGACACAGATTCTAGTGAAATCTAGATAAAGCCATAAATAATGGAGGGACAAAGGCCGAAAAATAGGAACAATTTTTAAATATTGCTCCTACAGACTTAGGAACTTGATATAATAACAGATTTTGCATTAGTATAGATTTTCTAAAGGGTATGAAGCCTGAAATTCAAATGTCTATCAATATTTCCTGAACTTAGTCCTATTTATTTATTTATTGCATTTGTTTACTGGGATGGTCCACTGGGCCTAGGTGCGACCATTTTCAGTGGAGGCCTGGGAAGAAAAGCTCCAACATAAAATGACAGTACATACAAGACAATAACATGCATTATAGAGTACAATACAGTTACAATGGAGTAGAACACTGAAGTTGAGTTATACAGCCATACCATGTTAAGATTAATGTACTCTCAATTGTTCAAGGTTATATACATATTTACACACTTCTACCTTATAAAGTATTACTAACATTAATGATAGAATTGGATAATTATGATACAGCTTTAAAGATCATTTGTTAATATATTTAACAGCTAGAGTTTGACTCATGCAGTTGTTGTGGTAAGATAATGTGAGAGAGATTTAAAAGAATTGAAATTGAATAGGCAGAGGTTTAAGTGAAGACGGAGATATTTTAAGGAGGTTTTGTTCTGGCACATGAGCAGTGCCAGAGAGAAGAAAGATGTTTTCTTAGGGTTAATTTAAAGAGAACAGGATTGCTTGTAGTTCTGATAGAAGGTGGGAGAGTATTTCAGAGTTTGGAGACTGTGAAAGAGTAAAGCATTTGTCCAGCTGAGAGATTAAGTTTGTTAACTTTTAGTAATGATGTGTTTTTAGACCTAAGAGGTCTGTTGGGATAGATGGACAGTAAGGAAGAGAGAGAGGGGCACATCGAAGGGTTGTATATAAATTTATGTGCAGTAGTTAGCTGATGGTCTCCGAGATTCATGAAGCTCGACGCAAGGACGGTGTTAGCCTTGCACCGACCGTGCGGCATAGAGATGGAGCAGCAGCACTACATGCATATTAATGAAGGTGCGCTGCCGCAACATCCACATGCATAGGAAATGTGCACAAGTGCAGGGGACATGTCTAAGCGCTGCAAGGAGGTGTAAACATGTCGGCTGCAGATGCGCAACCTAAAATGCTGACTAGTACAGCCAGCCTCTAATAATAATCACTCCTGTCAGTGTCCGTGGATATTGAAATGTATGCAAAGCATACAAGACAGTTTTGCGAATACAAAAATAAAAAGTAAACACAAAGGCACGTAGCTGAATATTGAGTCCCCGTCCCTCGAACAAATGACATTTAAAACCCCGTGCCGTATTCCATTGTAGTGTTGATTGATATACCAATTGGAAGCGACACACAGCATGTTAGTGCGCCACTGCCCTTTGCTAAGCCTAGGCCAATGGTTAGGGTTGCCATCTGTCCCACTTTGCGAAGGGCCGTCCCTCTTTGGGCAGTTGTGTCCTGACAAAAAACTTTAAAAATGGCAAATGTCCTGAGATCTTAGGACAAAATTATTTCCTATATTTTATGTAATAGTTTCATAAAACAGTTATTCTGTATCTAAAATACATAAATGCTATAAGAAACAGAATAAGCAACTAAAATGCTACATGAATAAGCTTTTATTTAGGCAAAAAAGATAAGTTCTATCCTTTGTACTCACCGTGGGTATGTGTCGGCCTGTAAAATCTGTTGTTTGTCCCAAAAATGTCTCACTTAGGCCATTTGAAAAGGTGGCAACCCTATCAATGGTCAGAGCATTCGCTCAATACCTGCCCATTCGTGGTCCGAGTTGTCCTTGTCTGGATGGCCCAAAGATGAATGGGTATTGCCCGGGTCAACCTACCATGTCATGAAAGATAAGTATTTGTGTGTACCTATTTGCATGAAGTACAGCATGTGGGAGATCAGATATGCTAGGGTTGTCCTCACAACCATATTGGTACCAGAGATATGTAGAGTACGCAATGTGTACTGCTGTCTGTGCCATGGGCCAGCAACCAGAGAAGGGATGGATGGTGTGTTTGTGGAATTTGGGGGGGGGGGTGACAGGTAATGTAATAATTTGCCAAGGGGAGACTGGGTCGGATGTACAATAGGTGAACTGGAGGTGTACGAGGGAGCAGTGGGTGAATCAAAAAGGAAACCAAAGAACATACATTCACATTCCCAATACACCCTGACAGGCCATACTGCAGAACACAATCCCACAAACATATGAACATTAAAATGTGCAATACACATGTACAGAAACAGTACCGGCTCACACCCACATAATGGTCTGGCCTGACCTGAGCCATCCAACCCCTACACACCTGGATACATAATTGAATACCCATTATCCCTTCCACAGCACACCACCACCCCTTGCTGAATGTCCACCAAAACCACCCATACTCGAGCTGCTAGCTTGGGCCAGTGATATCTGCACGTAGTGCCCCCTACCCACATCTAGTAGGCAGTCTCACCCTAGGTCTAGGTAGTCTCAGGCTTGCAAACTAGGTATCCCATGCATATATAGTCCTCCCTCATTTTCATAAGGCCAGCAGAAAGGGGGTCATTGGCGTCCACAATTTTTGGACATCCCTCATGGGATAAGTGTCTAAAGATTAGACTTGGTGGCACAACACTATGCCCTGCCCCGTAGGCATCCGGACACAAGTTGCATTAGCAGTAGTTGTCCACAACCCTGCTCAGCCTCCAGCCGGTCCTACATAACCTAAGACCCGGGATTAAACATCTGACCATGATGCATGAATCCCCATGTGCATTTTCGGGAATATATACCTTCCACATGTTCCCTAGAAGCTTCCCCATAGTCATCGTCCAAATAGTGCACATCTACTAATTGTATACCCTGTCCATGTTCCACGTCGTAATGATGCACACAACCCCTGCATACACACGATACACATCTCTCCTGGATGCAGGTGTTTATATACCTGGCAATGTACAACCCCAGATATGTAGTCATACATCTATAAATGTACATACCTATATACGCATAGCTACAGCTGCACATCACACATACATGCATATAAGAAGTTGTCAAGTATGTGTCCTATTTATAAATATGTATACTTGTAAAGGTATACATATGTCTCTCAGAAACATATGAACATTAACATGTACTATACATATGTACACCAACAGTCATATTTGTTACCAGTAGTGTGGAATGCCTGTAGTAAAGTCATATATCCTAACTACCATCCATGCAGAATGTACCACGGATGGTGTAGTGACTAAGGTATTTCTGTTCTTTGGTCCAAACCATGCAAGGGCTGCTAATTTAAATGATGTCCAGAATAATGGTCGTCAGGTAGAGGGTGATTAAGTAACTTACAAGCTGACGTAAGCAGGTATGCGTGGCGGTAAGTGGCTGTCATTCAACAGAATGGGAAATGTAAATAAGTATGTATGTGTATATGCATGTGTATGTACACACATATATTTATATATCCATGAAGAATGAACATGGTCACAATAAAGCAGTCATAACAAATGTGAAGGGAAACAGCAGCAGAACCCCCCCTCCCCATATTATTTAGTACTGTCATATCAAGCTGGCAAGAGGTGAGCAACCCTCCTGTGTCTCCAACCACAGGTAGGATGATAACAGTGGAACTAACTTTGTCCATGTGCTAAGTCTGACTTTCAAACAGGTACAGGGCAGTCCCAGTCTCCATTCGGACAAGCAGAAAACTAAATGAAGACCCTGACCATTATATGAATGTATGTCCCAGGACTATAAGCTTGGGACATCTGAATATACTTGGAATGAGCCAACATACGGGACGTGTCTAGAGCAGTAGGGAGTGGCGCATGTGTAGTGTTGTGGTTTATTTCTGACCAGAGAATGGATGACTGCTGTGTTAGTGATGTTTTGCTGTGTTTGTTCTGGTAACTATGAACCATGGGTATACATGCAAATGAAGCAGCACAGCAATAGTGTAGTGGTTAGAGCATCCGCGTATCGAGCAGACATTGGCGGTTCGACTGCAGCACACACCAGTTACGATGCGTAATCCATATATGAGCATATCCTGATAATTTTATGCTGTATAATGATATAATACCATTGAAATATGAACTGGGGTGACGTATCACAGTAAGAATGCAGAAGGTGTTTGCATGATAGGGAAAGATGGTTAAACATTGCGAAATGGAAAACTGCTGCTGAAAAGTGTTGTACTCACCCTTTGTTCAACAGCCCTTTTTCTGCCCAGCAACACAATAAACCGTGTCAGCCAGGCTTGATGACATGACCCTACACACCACAACCAATGTGATTTACCACTAAGCCACGGCAGTTATACCTAACTCTGATGTTATCACAAATATAGCAGACAGCACAGTCATTCAACAGTATAGGAAATGTATTCCATCATGTAGATGCATGTGTGAGTGTTTATGTCCAGCATATAGGTACATACATATATAGTGGTATATCAGGAACATACCATGTGACAACAAAGCATTACAAACGAATGAAAAGGGAAACACCAGCGATGCCTGTATTATGTAGTGGTGTTGTCCTATGTCATATCAAGACTCCCTCAGACAGACATGTGTCATTCATACACGCAAACAGTTGTACATTGGCTGTATACATCACTCTGTGCATGTAATATACATTAACATTAACATTAACACAGCGGTTCCTGTCCAATCATTATGTGAGAACAGTACTCTTGCAAGGTGCTGTGTGCAACATCATCATCATGATAAAGGTAAATGGGTTAACCATAGAGGGACCATTAGTGTTGTGTGTACAATGGGGTCATCTGCATCACGTGTACCTGGAACATTTAGGAGTGAGGTGCATGCAAGGATCGTGTGCCTGAGGGACAGGGATGAGGATAACAGGAGTGTGTTGTGATGCATATTAAAAGGGTTACATGTGTCCAGTGGACACATGTGTGAAATGGACAGCTATGTATGGGGCAAATGTTTTCCTAGGAACCGCTTGGCCTTATGTTTCTATAGGGTGAGAGTGGGATGTGGGGGAAGGAGAGTAGGTATGCCCATGGAGGATAGGTAGGGTAGGATCACGGACAAGACAGCATACAAGGTCTGTATATGACACATGTGGGGGATACACCTCAGACAAGAAAGGATGTTCGGCATTCACAAGCCCATGGGAACAGTGGGACGGAGGTCCCCAGCCATGGGCAGCCACCACTGCACCAAAACAGCTGCAAAGGAGGCACAGCTGGGGGCTGTCCAGGAGGGGAAGGCACACCCTGTAAATGTGACACTCCGCCCTTGAGCTGGCATAGATGGACTTGGAGCCCCTTATTGAGCCCGCAACACACCACGTCCGGGACAGTACGACAGCGGACATGTTCCTGTCTGACCCTGCTGCCAGGGGAGACAAGCCCCATACTCAGTGGCGGTACCACCAGAAGGTGGTGCAGAGCCAACAGAGGTTGAGGTCCAAGGCTGGGCCCCTGATGCGCTGGTGCCCAGTGCCATGGCCAGCTGAAGTGGGACAAGAGGTTCTGCTGGGACCTCCAAATCCATACAGCCTATGGTGTTGCAGTTTAAACACAGATATGACTTAGTAATAGACAACAGCATTCAGGATTGCTAACAACAGTATGCATAGATATGACCATCAACCCAACACAACAGATGGTATACATTTGCAGAGGGGGCACAACACATGCATATATACTGCATGACATCTGTACAAAGTGTAGAAGACGTGTGACTGCAGCTATGAACAGTGGCCCATTATTGGCCTGTCACTGAGAACCCCAGACAGTGTCTGTCATGCCACTGTTCCATGTGCCATAGGTCCAGTCAGGGATGTGATGGCAGTAACACATCCCTATTACCATGTACTGGCAGAAATCCTCACACTATGTTCCTGCTGTGCACAGATGTGTGTTCAGTGTGTAACACAGGAAACAAATGGTTCCACACACTGAACAGTCCACAGATGGCCCTACAGATGGGGGTACCTCGTGAACAGAGCACTGTCATGTCTGTTATAGAACATGCAGAATAGCCATTAACACAGACAACATGTTAGGCAGTAATCTCAATGAAGCATAGCTACACTTACATGCTGTAGCCATGTCTGGTACATCACCCTCCTGTCTTTAGGCTATTTCCCACTGTGTATGATGTTTGAAGAAAATCCATATATCATCTATGATGCCATTTCAAAACACCACATCCAGGTACCACTCACAGCGACTGTCATGGCCAAACACCAACATGATGTTCCTAGATATCGTACTGTGTTTATCATGCAAATGGCTATGGGAACATCATCACAGCTGTTCCACATGCAATCAGCTAGAGGAGGACTGCAATAGGTGCAGAGGCCATCACCTGATCATGTCCATCACTTACAATACACATGCTGATGCTGAGCAGGTGTACACCTCCACATCCAGAGAGTGTGTGGGAGGGACAGACAATGTACATCAGAGAAGGGCTTGGAGACTATAACCAAAGCATCGTCCATCACACACCTACCAATACAGGGGTCAAACCCCTGACTGACTAGTCATTACTATTACAAATGCATGCAGTTACTACATGTGCCACAAAGCCGACATGTAGCTGTGCTGTAAGAACATATATGTGTGTTGGTGAGAGACATGTGCAACAGAGATATAGTAGACATACATTAGGTGTAGCACACATGGCTGTCCATGTGAACAGATGCCATTGTCACCACAACCACACTCTCTAATGAACTCACATTGACATTCTTTACCAGGGCCACAAATACACTCCCTAACTACTTAGTTTGCCACACTGCAGTAATGCACAGGTACTACATGCACCACAGGGGATATCTGGAGGTTCTATGGGCTAAGGCATGTGAATGTGTTTGACATCTGTTGGTATGCCAATGGGGGTTATACTGGGAGTGACTGTGGTTGGGGGCATCATAACCCGCACGCAGATGCAAGGTGTCAGTACTGACATGCATGTACGCATTGCTTCATGGGTGTGTAGTGGTTGGCTGTGCAAGATGTCTGTACAAGGCTTGGTGAGGGGTACTCCTTGGCATCACTCCACCTGACAATGGTGTGCATTGTGGTACAGGGGTGTAATGTCTTCAATGTCCCACACAGATGGGTACTGCATGAACTGCCCTGACATCCTGGTTACCATTGTGTATGGCCATAACATTGTATGGCCTCTGTGGATCACATTTGATGGCACCGCATATGTTGCAGACATCCAGTGGGGAACATAGTGAAGGCACATTGTCCACAATTATGTGCCTATTGTACCGCTGTACAGGGTGCCATGTCCTCTGCAATCACACCATGCCTACTATCTGTCATCAATGTACATGGTACTAGCAACAAAGCAGGATATCCTAGGCAAGTGTGTTTGTGTATGACACATGGGTTCAGGACATATACTGGGTACTAGTAGGGTTGCATTCTTTGTACACCAGGCCTTTTGCCAGATGTAGGGATATGGCTTGCCAACACAGTCCCATGGCTGACTGACATCTGTATGCCTTGTGAGGTGGGCATTGTGTCATAAGATGGACACTATATAGGAAAACTACAAAATCCACTCCCCAAAATGTCCAGTGGTTAGACACTCACAGCCACCCCCCACACAGGCTCGGACAGTCAAACAAACACACCTGCCATGTCCAGGATTCAAACCCCTACCTACCTAGTGGATCACACTGCAGCAATATGCATTTACAGCATGCGATACAGAGTATAACAGGTTACAGCAGTCCTAGAGGTGTATTTCTAGGTGTGTGACACCAGCATGATTGCCAAAGGTGAGTATACGATTTGTACGGACTGTGGGTAGACTATAAACCATTTCTCTCTATACAGTCTGAGACAGACGCACACACATTCACACACACAATTGGCAAGTCTGGGGTTAGAACTACTACCTAACTAGTATAACACTACAGCAGTATGCAGTTGTGGGATGCGCTATGGAGATTACTGAGCTACAACTCTCCCAAAGGTGTATTTCACAATGGATGACCTCATCAGTCTTGTCATAATACTGCTATGGGGAGGGCAGTGTGTGCATGGGCCATAATCCAGTCATGTGGGGGTTGACATGCCACATGTGGGTACACATGGAGCCATATGTCACAGGTGCATGTATACTGCTACTAGATGACTACTTCCCTGTACGGTCATGTTGCACAGCTGGCATGTGTACCACATAGTCTGACATGCTGACAGATACAGGTGGCAAGTATCTGCAGTGAATGACATCTGCACCTCATGTTTTGGGGCCCTTTGGCTGTGTGCTGGATGACACAGGCCCAGATGGCTCCTTGTCATTGTCACCCTCTTCCACACATCTATGTCCATCTACCTTTGCCATATTATAGTGTGTTGTCCTTACATATATGCCTATATTCCTATCCACTGTGTGTGCAAGGCAGGTGTGGTGCATACTGACATGTGTCTGCACTAAAAACTGTGACTGGCAGATATGTCTGGACCACTGGTGTTTGCAGACATGGCCTTCATGTGTTTAAGTGTGTGAGCATGCCCAGTATGACCATTCAGTATGTTGTCAACTGACATTGCCTTCATACCTTCAAGTGTGTTAGTATGCCCAGTATGGCCTACTGTATCGCATGTGTTACATGTCCAGGTAGTCTGTACTGTGGTGCTGATTTTGCATTGTACACTGACAGGTGGCATGCTGTGTCTGCAGGGTATCCATTGGTCATGTGGCATTGACTGTTGCTACATTTCTGCATAGTGGAGGGGGACACCTGACTGTATTTACATTCATACACAGGAGCGGGGGGGGGCAAACCTGACTGTTGCTATATGTGTGCATTGGATGGGGGCACACTTGACACTTGTACACATTTGCTAGTACTGTACTTGTATGTCAGGCACTCCATTTCAGTGTGTAGACCTACCTATTGTGCTGGCTAGAGGCATACCAGTGTACGACAGATCCTAGCTTTAATTACCAACATATTAGTTTCTGACTTCCTAGTCTTCACAACCTACATCCAACTACCTGGCCTGCTGTAGTCTGTCTGTGTGGGTCTGTGGGAGGGGCTACCCATAGGGCATATTCAGAGGCCATAGTACAGCATTTGTTTGTGTTGGGCTACACCTGTCCAGCTGGTTGAGACTTGTTTGGGTTGTATGGGCAAACATGATGCTCAGCCCATTACCCACAGTGGGATTTGTCACCCTGTGTAGTACTGGCTACTATGGTGACTCCAGTATGTGTTACAGATGTCATGGTGCCACTATGGGTGTCTACTGTCTGCGCCTTAACATTCGGCCACCCAATTCCCTTGCATGCTCACATTCATATCATAGCTACAAGTGCCAACACATTCTACTACATTTGGCAATTGGTAGGTTGACTGACTTAGCTTGAGGGTGTGCCAGACTTGAGGATGGTGCTGGAGGGCTGCCTATGTTGGATGCATATAGTACACTCCCTATATATGGCTGAGCACAGGTAGTGTCATGTTTGGCATCCATTTTACTGTCTGTGCGAGTCAGAGAGGGTGACATTCCCTGGGTCCCTACTGTGTTAGTGCATATGCTATGCGTTGCCTCTTTGCCAAGGCCAAGTCATACTGGGCACGCCTCCTTCCGCCTACTGGGTCAGGCTCAGGTTGTTTCTCCTCCGAGTCACTCTGTGCCTATACAGACCCTGGCACTGGTGTGGGGCTGTGTGGCCCTGCCCCATGCTGTTCCTGCTGCAGCTGTTTCTGCAGGATCATATTGTATAGCATAGCACATACCATAACAATTTGGGTGCATGTAGCTGGTGAATACCGCAAGGCTCCACTGGATGTGTCCAGACACCGGAACCATGACCTGAGCATCCCAAACACATGCTCTATTATATGTCTGGCCTGTGTGTGTGCCTCATTATGGCATAGTTGTTCAGGTGTGTGTGCATTTCTGATGGTTGTCATCAGCCACAGCTCCAGTGGGTACCCAGCATCCCCCACTAGGTGACTGTAGAGGATGTCCATATTGGCAAAGCTGTGGTACAGCTACATCAGATGCCATATTTCTGAATCATCATTGCTTCCAGGGCAGCCAGCACACACATTCATTATAATGCCCTGGGCATCGCATACAACCTGGCAGTTGATGGAGGGGATGCCCCTGTGGATGATGTAGGCCCTACCCTGCTCACTGGGTGGTGCTTTGATGCATACATGCATGCAGGCTATAGCACCCACTACCCCAGTGTAGTCTGCTGTTTGGTGGAAGAGACGCATATTGCTGGTCAACACCTCACGTTTGTTGAGGAAATGCAAGTGCTCACTGGCATGTGCTGACATGGCATCCAGGAACTGGTGGAATACTCTGGATGCTGATGCCTGTGAGATCCCCATGATATCCCCAGTTGTGCTTTATGAGGTACCTGTGGCTAGTATATCTAGGCCTACATATACCTTGGTATCCACTGGGATGGGTTCCCCTCGGCTTGTTTGATGTGTCAGGTGTGGCTGGCACAGCTCAACAATCTGTTGTAGGAGGTCTCTATCCACCCTATAGTGCTCCACTATCTCCAGCTCATGTAGCCCCTGGTAGGTTGCCCTGAGTCTGTACACTCTGTTCTGTCTCCTCACTGACGGTTGTTCGGCAGCATTCACATCTTCACCACCCTCAGCCTCTTGCACATATTGGTCTATGTTGCCTGCTGCAGCCCTTCTCATTTCATAGGTTTGTTTGTTAAAATTTCCCCGCATGTATACACCGGTGGTGTAGAATGTGGAAAAACCAGAGGTGAAGGTGTTTGCTTAGTTTATAATAGTGTTCTGGGCTGGGCTGGTCTGCTGCCCCTGTAATCGGCTGATTCTGATACATATCACCTGTCAGCTCAGCTAGTTCACCTGGATTACTCTCCTACTGCTGTTGTCCCTCCCAATTCCACTTGGCAGGTATAGACACACCCCTAGCTTAGCCGTGCTAAGATAGGAGCAATCCCGAGCCACAGGGCTCCATTCCACGTACAGTATGCCTGACACACACCCCCATGATGTCACCTATATCTGAGTCCTGCACCTGGCTATCTATGCAAATACACTTTTGGGACCTGCCTCACACCCTGGGTATGACCGATATTCACTATCCTTTATCTCATTTGCATAGTATTGCCTTCTAATATATAGTTAAATGACCAATACTGAGTGTCCCCAAGACTAACCACTGCTTACCATTGCACAGACCCACACACAACTGCTTAAAAGTACCTTACTCACACTGTATTCAATGGCCCTTGTTCTGCCCAGCAACAAAACAACCGGCCTCTGCAAGGCTCGAAACCAGGACCCTGCACACCACAGACGATGTGCATTACCACTAAGCCATGGCAAATATACATGCATTGGAGGTCATCACGTACATATCATCCAGCACAGGCATTCAACAGTATAGGACATGTATTCCAACATGTAGCTATATGTGTGTTAATGTCTATATATATATATATATATATATATATATATATATATATATATATATATATATATATATATATATATATATATATATATATATATATATATATATATATATATATATATATATATATATATATATATATATATATATATATATATATATATATATATACATATATATATATATATATATATATATAGATATATATATATATATATATATATATATATATATACATATATATATATATATATATATACACACACATAAGTAGATATAGAATATATATCTCAAGAACAAACCTCGTGACACCAAAGCATTAGACAAGAATGAAAAGGAAACCACCAGCAACTGTGTATTATGTACTGGTGTTAATCCCAAGGCAAGTGTGTTTCTGTGCGACACACAGGTTCAGACTGTATTCAGGGTAATATTAGGGTTGCTGACTTTACTCACCAGGCCTATTGCCAAATGTATGGGTATGTCTTGCCAACCCAGTCTCTTGGCTGATTGTGACATTTATGGCCACTATATAGGGAAACAACAAAACTCACTCCTCAACACATCCAGTGGCTAGCCACTCACAGCCACCAACACATAGGATATGACTGACAAACACACACACCTGCTATGCCTTGGAATAGAACACCTACCTGGCTACTTTATCACACTGCAGCATTACGCAGTTACAGAATGTGCTATCGAGATTACTGGGTCAGAGCAATCCCAGAGGAGTATTCCTAGGTGGGTGATATCATCTGCCTTGCCAAAGCTGAGTATAGGAATCATACAGAGTTTGAGTGTTCTAAAAAGCATTGTTCTGTCCACCGGCAGATGGACACACACACACACACACACACACACACACACACACACACACACACACACACACACACACACACACACACACACACACACACCTACTTTTTCACACTATAGCATTACACAGTTACAGAATACGTTATCACGATTACTGGGTCACAGCAATCCCAGAGGAGTATTCCTAGGTGGGTGACATCATCAGCCTTGCCAAAGCTGGGTATAGGAATCGTACAGAGTGTGAGTACTCTAAAAAGCATTGTTCTGTCCACCAGCAGATGGACACACACACACACACACACACACACACACACACACACACACACCAGTGATGGGATCAGAACACCTGCCTATCTACAGATCATTATTACAGTGCTACGCATTTATGAGTTGTGCCACAGAGATTACACATTCCAAGGCAGTCATCATGACCTTCTAGGATTGCGGACATCAACAGGGATACTAACAGTTACATTGTGCATAGCTGTGAACCTGTGTGTTTACCATAGGAGTCCATCCTGAACAGGAGTATGCCCTTCTGTGGAATGGACGACTACTATCACTATACAGGTTTACACTCGCCATGCTCATACACATAGTAGCACATAACTTACACAAGGTGTCAGTGGGCATGCTCACACACTTAGTAGCACAGGGCTGTTTGGAATGCACTATGATTCCAAATGCACAGGGTTATACTGGGCATGCTTATACACTTAGTAGCACAGGGCTGTTTAGAATGCACACTGATTTTAAACACGGAAGGCCACAGTGGCCATGCTCATACAGTTAGATGTACAGAACATGTTGTAATGGTCTCTGGAGTTAGTAGTTGTCATTGTTAGCAGGAACGCTGCACTGCATGCATCTGACACTGATCATCTACACAACACCTGCTGCTGTCCGACACCTTAGATGTATCAGTCTGTAACAAGCACAATGCTGCCACTCACAGTGATTTCTTGCTAGGAATGGCAACTGCTTGACCACCATAATGATCCAATGTCCTGCTGTAATTACAAGGTTGTCCAGTGTCTGTCAGTCTGGGATGACATGACTGACAGAAGGCAAGCCTTTGTCACAGATCACATGCATCCATGATTCAAGGGAGTGTTGATAATACCTCGTTCGCATTTTCCCATATAGTGCCATTCCATGGCAAATGACCTAAACACAGGATAACACCCTGACACCTAGAAAACAATTGCATTGTATGCTTATCTAGCCCGTGCTAGATGTGTTGCTGTTGTAATCACAGCTGCTCACTGTTGAACCTACAATGGGAAATACTGACATCTGTGCAGTGAGGAACACCTGGCTGATGCCTCTGCTGTGCACAATACTACTACCACCGTATAACTGAGAAGCAGACATGTTGGCCATAACACTGGTACAGACCACTCCAGGTGGTGGTGTCCCCACATTCATAATGGCTACTCACATGTACAGACCAGTACTCCAACATATATCATCACAGATGAGCCAGGTGCAGGTCACAGTGTCAAAAGTGGCATTCTAGGATGTAATCCTCAGACACCACCATGTCCTCAGACCACCAACACACATCCATACATGTGGTATGTCATGTAAAGGAACAACACCAAGTAACTTTTGACTGGTGGACTGTACCTAGCCTAAAACAACTGTGCAGAGTACCCATGTACTGACACAGTTACATTATGTGTTATGCAATGCAATGATACCACTGTTTGTAACCAGGTCAGTTGTACACATACCAGGATCCCTCAGTTATTTACAGCATTAACAGATGACTGTTGCTGTGCACCATTGAGTGTGTACACAGCCTGATATGCAGCTATGATTGTATGAGATGTTTATGTGGGGAGCAGATTGTTTTGACATTTGTGTGGGATATAACCTGGAATGTGGACAGGTCCCATGCAGCCTGTAAGCATGGCATTAAAGAGTGCAGCTTGTACTTGCATAGTTGTTATTACAGGGGCTTTGTAGTGTACATGGATATATGAATGTGTACATGTTGGGGGGGGGCAGTGTGTTTATGTTATCCAAGACCCTATCTGGCTGAACAGGTGCTATTTCCATAAGTGTAGTACCTCTCATGCCATAGTGCTGTGAAGCACAGCAGGTCTTGTTGTTGCCATTATGTTTCATGACACAGCTATGGAATCCTCTGTGTTTGGCCTCATAATATGTAGATGAGTAGTTTCACAGTAGCATTGCGTGGCATTATATGGTGTATCTGCATCTTACTGAGGCTGACCATGGATCAACTTCCACTCATGTGTGTTGACCCTTGCAACTGTTACTACCTTCACTGTTTGCCTTCATGGTTGTGTTTGTTTGAACCCTGTTTCTGTTTCAATGGCATGATCACTGCACATATGTGAGTGCCTAAAGTGCATTCGTGTGGGACCCAGCACTTGCACGTGCATTGTACATCTGCATGGGTGCCATGACAGTCACCACTTTGCTCTTAAGGAGCATAACATTGGCTTTGAAGACTGACCATGTGTGGCATACTGTTAGCCCTATTGGTGTGACTATGGTGATCCAGGTCATTGGTGTTGACATCCAACATGCATTGAGCACATGTGTTTGTACAAGATGAGTCTTCCTGGTTCATAATGGGATAGCTGAGGGGCCATGATTATGGTGACCTGTCTCACAACTGGTATTCCCCATTACAGCACAATGACAGTTGTGATTTCTGAGGCATGGTGGATGATCCGTCACAAGGTGCAATTTGGATTACACTTTGGCACAAAGGTAGTTGCTCAGCATAATGCATCTTATGTTGTGCAAATGCAACTTGGTGGAGGTGTACATGTCCCTCAGGAAGTAGGACACACCTGTGGCCCATGTGTTCCAATAAAGGATGTTGGCCAAGAGGTGAGGTATGTGTTATAACATGGTCATACAGGGGTGCACACCAAAGCATTGAACCATATCTCAATCACTGCACAGTTATGTTCTCCATGTTTCAGATTGCCGTACGTGAGTCCATATTGAGTACCTGATTTGTATCATTGAGTAGCAAGACCCATGCTTTTTTTCTTGGCTGTCCCTGTTGCACCAGTGGATTTTTACTTGAACCTGTCATGATGAGGGCAGTATAAGGGACGCCTGGGCCATTGCGAGTATCCATATTCTCAGGGGTGACAGGTGCAGACCCTGTCTGGCAAAGCATCATGGTCTATCAACCATATAATCCCAGGCAGAGAGATGCTGGATACTCTTTGAATTACACCAGTAAATGTCACGATTGTGGAATACAATCCTTGTCCCTGTACTGCTGCATCATTCTGGCCAATGGCAGAATGCTACACAGGCCTTTGGACATACCCGCATAGGCTACATGCCCTGACAGTTCCTACATGTGTTTCCATGCAGTCCAGGCTACTGCATCACATGTCCTGCACAACAACATAGCATATGCCAGAGACGTGTATAGTTCTAAAGGTGGTCAGAGTGTATGGGTATGTGGCTAGTCATGGCAGACAGGCAGTTGGCAGTATGTTTGCCCTCATATAGCTTGGAGTGTAACATAGTGCTAGGTTTGTGTTCACAAATGAGTACTGTTGGCCATGTTTCCAGCCACATGTTCTGAGGTGTGACACAATTATGCAAACTATGTCATACAGTCTTTGTATTCTGTTGTCTGTCTATTCCAACTTGGGTGGCCTCTTGCTTGGCCAGATAATTAGAGGCCTCTATGGATGTGTGTGATATCTGGTGGAATGTGTGTGTATCCCTACTGTGTTCTGGTAAGGGTATGTGTTGGTTGTGGTGATGAGATCCATGTGTTAACCTACATCTCTTGAATGTCTAGTCCAGTCATGGGTGTAGTATGGACTGCCTCCAGGATCACCTCTGTAGCTGCATCCCAGACAATGTGTGGGGTGTGGTGTTAGGTGGATTCGGCAGTGTACATGGCATAGAGAATGCATTCCCCCAGGATGGCCACATACACAAAGCTGACATTAGTAAACACCAGTAGCTGAGTAGTGGACATGCCTGTATAAGCATTCAGTACTACAAGTACCATATACTTTATGTAGTATGCATACTGCTTATGAAGATGTTTTAGACAGTGATGCTCACATGTAAATATTTGAGTTATGGACGTGGCAACAATAGCTATTACAGGAACATGTTAGCTACCTTTAGTAGCAATCCCCCTCTGAGGGCCACATCACATCCTGATAGTTGATTACAGATGATGCAAGTGTGAACAGGGCTGTATCCTTGTCTAGGTATAAACACACATACCCAGCAGAACCATGAACTCTGTTAGGCACAGACACCCACTCCCCACACAGAGTCAAATATCAATAGACTCTGCTGCCACTATTGACATGATCAGGATATAATCAGATAGTGTACACCATCACCTATAGAGCTGCTATTACACATGGGCAGCAGTTTCCTACATCTTACATGCCTACTGCAGATGTTACACTGGAGTTAAAGATGATATGCACCCTGTTTCATTACCACTACTGTCAACATATTTCCAAGCAGCTGTTAGTCTGGCTATGAGAGATTGGGCTACACAAATCTACACGTTCAAACAGTGTGTCTCTACTGTCAGTATCCACTCTATGTAGGTGTGCACATAGCCATTTGGCACAGCCCTGTAACAAGGGTCAGTGCACATTTACAGAACATATACACATGTACAGCTGTCATTGATTGCAAACAATAGTAGAGAGGTGGATATTAGGCAAGGTGGACTTTTAGGCAAGGCTCATAAGACAAATCCACCACTGTACATAGCACATGTAACCAGAGACTGAGGGTATTTCTTCTCAATGCTGGATGTCTAAACCTCACATTGCACACACTCAAGGCACTTCTCAGTATGGAGAACATCGATATCTGTGCAGTAACAGGCACCCGGTTTAAGGCTCCAGAGAGCACCCCAGCACCACCAGGTTATAACGCATAACACACCTTTTGGCCACAGAACCAGGACCGGAACACAAAAGGCGGGGGTGTATCCATATTCATCAAGGATACTCACATCTCCAGGTTAGTGGCGCAGCACATTGCATCAGAGATCATCAAAGTGCAACTGACAACGGGCAACACTGCAATCCAAATTGTAGCTTGCTACAGATCACCCACCATGCCCAGGACCCGCATTCGCATTTCCGTGGACACTGGGAAATATGCGGGGCCTACCAATACTGGGTGATATCAACTACCCAAACATTAACTGGGAGATCTACTTGGGTACTAACTCCCTTGCCCAGTGCTTCCTAGGATTTTTCGACTCAAACACCCTGGAACAGCTGGTCTACACCCCCACCAGAGGGAACAACATATTGGACCTGGTCATCACCAACATGGGCTACCAGTGTTCCACACCCGACGTCAACCCCTCACTGGTTAGATCAGACCATAGACTAATCACTCTGGATATTTACATTCCGCCCTCAGCCCCAAACAAGGAAAACCACCATGGAAATCTTTTCCAAAGCAAACTTCATGTTGCTTATGCCCGAGGTGGAACGGTTCATAGCCCCCACGCCAATGGACAATGCTGTCCAAGATGCTGAAACCTATACAAAGGCACTCTATGATCATCTGCAGGAATGCATGGATCGTGCTATCCCAAGTCTAACCTAGACTCATTCCTCCAAGAACAGGGAACTGGTCTGGTGGACTGCTGCCATACACAGGCTCTACAATAGTAGGAGGTAACAAGTACAGATAAGAGTGAAATCCCTAGAAGGACAGACATCCCTGATCAGTATCCCTGATCAGTATCAGCAAGAAATTACGATCCCTCATGAAATCATCAAGGCTAGCTTCAAAAGACAATTCCCCAAGGACCCTACAGACAACTGCAAAGTGTTCTTTAGCTATGTCAAGAACCTAAGTGGGAACACTCCGATCTGCTCAGAGTTGGTGCTGACTGGCGCAAAATACACTGAACCGACTGATATTGCCAGCATTTTGGCTGACATGTTCAGTGCAAACTTCACACCCCTCTCAACCCCTAAACAGCCCTTAACCATACCAGAAGAATGTATGGCCCTGGAAACCACCAACACACAGGATAAAACAGCCCTATCCAAAGCCACAAATACAGCCTCAATGGGACCAGACAGTGTCCCAGGCTGTGTCTTACATGAACTCCAAATGAACTAACCCCTCACCTAAACACACTGTTCAAACACAGACTCTCTACAGGCTACATACCTACAAAGTGGCACACAGCAACAGTGATCCCACTCCACAAAGGTGGCGCCACAACAGACCCCGAGAACTATTTCCCTGTAAACCTGACTAGCCTGGTCTGCAAGGCTATGGAGCTCATCATCATGGAACTCATTAACAGAGACATTGGGAACCTCCAGACATTTGAACCAACCCAGGTCTGCTTGATGAGTGCAGATCATGCCTACTGAACCTATTTGACATCTTACAGTCACCTAGACTTTAGGTGTGGGGTGTGATAGTTCACACATACTACCTGGACCTCGCTAAGGATTATGACACCATTCCCCACTCAGGTATTGTTTATAAACTCATCAGCCAGTACATACACCCATACATACACCCATACATCACAGGTTGGGTTGCCAACAGGCTTACACACAGAACCCACATGGTAAGCCTAGCAGCCTCCAGGTCCAACTCTTAACCAGTCACAACTGATGTCCCACAAGACTTAGTCCTGGGATCCCTACTGTTTGCCATATACTTCTCAGAGGTACAGGCAAACACAAGTGGACTACAGCAGACCATGTTTGGTGATTATTGCAAACTGGGGGCCATAATTGACAGTCCAGCTGTCACAGACATCCTTCAAGGGGCCTCACATAGACCAGCACAGGATGCCACAGTCATGGCCTCCAGCTGAAGGCCATGAACAGCATGGTCATTCCATGTTGGGAAAACTAAAAACCCACATAGTAACACATGAGTGGCAGCCACTTTAATACAGACGAGGTAATGGGTATGTAGGGACTACATTAGATAGTGAGCTCTTCTTTGACAATCATATCTCCACAGTAATTAGGCCATCCATCTATGTAGGCCATCTGATTACTTAAAGGTTTGCATCTAGACATACTGAGGTTATTGTGCCCCTTTACTCATCACTCATCAATCCCATCATCGAGTATGATAACCCATTTGGGATGTACCTCAGAAGACACATCCAACAGCTGGAGGGTCCACGAACATACCTCGCCAAGAGCATTACTGGGCTCAGACATGTGTCCTATGCTGCCAGACTGCATGAACTCTTGCAATACTCAGTGGCATCTTGTTTACTCAGATATGATCTTTGCTGCCCAACAAAGCCATGTCCAAGTCAGGCTTAATGGATATGCTCCACCTATGGGAATCCATGTCACAGTGAGCCACACACTGTAATGAGCTAAACCTTGCCACAACCATAACTGGAAGAGGCTGGAGTGACAGATTCCTGTCACAGGTACTCCCCATGCTTTGGAACTACATCCCTGATTACATTATACGCAGCCCCTCACTAACAATCCAAGGACATCTTGCAGACTGGATGGGGAGCATTGGGTACACCCCAGGGATCCCACAATTGGCTCTGCTCTACAGAGGGACAGTTAGTTAATCAATGGGATGGTGACAGCTGACACATTTCAACTAGGCGTATGACTGGCCTCGGACAGTTAGCTAAATACCTACCTATGTACCTATGAACCTATACATACAGTGTCAGCACAAGCTGATAGCTTAATTTACTGTTCAGGTGTTGACTTACCTTGTGCTAATAGCAGTTGTGTGTGCAATAGTTGAGGGCTGCCTCTGTAGGATTAACACAGTAGCCACCTATACATGACAATTTACAGGTGTTCTTGTGTATGTGCCATCCATGTTTACTGTGTGTGCAGATGGAGAAGGGTGTCAGTCCATAGGTGCCTACACTGTCAGTGTGTGTGCTATACATTCCCTCTTTGCCAAGGCATGGGCATAGTGGGCACACCTCCGTCTGCCTACTGGAGCTGGCTCAAGGTGTTCGTGGTCTGAGTTCCTCTGTGCCTGTGGGGCCCTTGGCAATGGTGATGGTCTGTCAGGGCCTTCACCATTCTGTCCCTGCTGCAGCTGTTTCTGCAGGATCATATTGTGTAGCATAGAACATACTATGAAGATGTGGGCACACATGCCTGGAGAGTACTGCAAGGCTCCACCAAATATGTCCAAGCAATGAAACCATGACTTCAGCATCCCAAACACACGGTCTATGATGATTCTGGTTTGTGCATGTACCTCACTATGGCATTCTTGCATGGGTGTGTGTGCATTTCTGATGGGAGTCATCATCCAAGGTTCCAGTGCATAGCCAGCATCCTCCAACAGATGGCCATATGGGATGTCCCCCTGGCCAATACCTGATACAGCTGTGAGGAATGCCAGATGTGGGAGCCGTGATAGCTTCCAGGGCTGCCAGCACACACACATCCATGATAATGCCCTGGGCACTGCACACAGTTGATGGAGGGGTATCCCTTGCGGTTTATGTAGCGCCTACCCTACTCACCGGGTGGTGACTTGATGTGTATGTGTGTGCAGTCTATTGCACCCAGTACCTTCGGGTATTCTGCTACATGGTGGAAGAGATGCATATTGCTGGCCAACTCTTCCTGCATTCGGGGGAAGTATATGTGCTCATTGGCATGTGGTAACATGGCATACAGGAACTGGTGGAGTACCCTGGATGCTGATGCCTGTGAGACCCCCAGGATATCCCCAGCTGGCCTTTGGAAGGTACCTGTGGCTAGTATTCTCAAGGATACACATACCTTTGTGTCCACTGGGATGGGTTCCCCTCTGTTACTTCTGGTTCTGAGGTGTGGCTGGCACAGCTGAACAATTTGCTGTATGGTGTCTCTGTCCACCCTGTAATGCTCTACTATCTCCAGATCATTTAGCCCCTGGTAGGTTAGCCTTGGTTTGATCACTCTTCTCCTCCTCCGGTGCCTGAGATGGTTGTCAGCATCATCCACCACACCACCTTCCGTCTCCAATACATGCTGATGAATCAAAGCTATGGCAGCCCCTAACATGTACATTTTAAAAGTTCCCCATCTGTTTACACCAATGGTGCAGAGTGTTTGGGAATACACAAGTGTGTGTAAGGTGCTTTCACACTTTATACTATTGTGCTTTGGAAGCTGCTGATGCCATTGGTTGTGTATGTGCAATTCTAGCTACTGGTTATCTTTATTATGGGTTTTACAATGAGTACTGCTATCGTGGGGCCTTTGGTGTTAAATTATGCATGCCTGCCATGATTTGTCTGTTGCCCTTTATTTCACTTTTCAACCCAAATCCCCTCCCATTGACAGGCATGCATCCAGCTGCCAGCTTTCTTGTTTTGTACTTTCCCTACCCAGGAATGTGTTGCAAAATGTGTTTTGTAGCTGACCTACTGCAATTTTGCTTTGTTCTGCTGTGACAGTTCTGTTTTCTTTGCACTACGGCACCTCTCCTTTCCTGTTCTACAGGTAGCTGCTAGCAGCCTTGTTAGCTGTTGTCAATGGCCCACTGTGGGTTCCTATGTGTTAATTACTCATTTGTACTCCCATTTCCATGCTGCAGCATTTCCTTATTTTTTTCCCGTATCCTTCCTGTTTCCACTCTGGTGCGCACCGCTCACAGCCGTTTACCGGGTTTACAATGCGTTTTCATCCACGTTCACATGCACATTCGGTTACCTTGTGTGCTCTCAGCTAAGCCGAACTATGGCTACTTCAACACGCCCCTATCTTGCAGCTTTGATTAGCAACAGGCAAACTGGGTTAGCAATGCTCCAATGTCCTTACAGCAATGACGACACACCCCTCTCTTGATGTCATTTTTATATCAAGGGCTTGCCTCAGTGTTATAATGCTATGCTGTTTTGTGCATCCTTGTTGGGATGGTGGCCTAATGGTTAAGGTGTTTGCCTTGCAAACACAAGGTGCAGGGTTTGAGTCTCACAAGGGATAATTGGCTCGGTTTAAAATGGCTTGCAAGGGCAGTTAGCCTAGTACTAGCCTATTAACTGTATTACACCAGCAGGAAATCTGTGATTCAGTATTACTCCTCTCATTTGCATGGCATTGCCTACTAATTCCTAGCTACTGCGCATAACACTGTCACTGCCCCTTAGCAACCCTTTTGTCATGAGTATGGTGTAGCATGCCTGCCATTGACTATTATGGGGAAATCGTGATATGTGTTTCATTGTAGTTTTATTCAATATTTTAGTATATTCCTTGCCATCCCCTTTACGCACCGATGCCTTGCGTTTTAAATTTGCGTTAGTGTGGGCATGATATTAAATGTTCTTTTTCATATTTTGTGCATGTTGTTTTATGCCAATGGCTATATATTTAGCCATTGGCATATATTAAGAGTACAATACGTGAGCTTGGTCTGCTGTCATGGCTCCGATTTTATGTTTGAAAAATGTAAACCTTTTTTTTCGGTTTACATTTCTGCTTACACTACACCTGCACAGCTTCCTGAATTGCTGTATACCTTCATTTGCATGCTATGCTGCTGCACATGGGGTGATTAGCATACATGCACAGGGAGCTGGGCGGGCGTGGGGTACGCAGGTAGTGCACATGGAAACAGCTCGTACCTGAATCGCTCGGTGGCCACATTTGGTGTTAGATTGCTGATGCTACGCCTGCACCTGGCGCAAGCTTCTTGAATCCCGGGGCAGTCTTCTAAAGTATTCCTTACTAAGTTTTATTCATATTTTTTGATGTGTTATTGTTGAGCCTTCATCAATTCCCAAATATTTATGCACTTCCTCTTGCTCAAGTTTTTTTATACAACTTTCTTGTCCCAAACCAATGTTTTCTTGGTGCTGCAGTTTTCCTGCTTTAACGGTTGCTTTTGCACATTTATCAAGACCAAATGACATTCTTATATCATCTGAAAAAGTTTTGACAACTTGCAGTTGTGCTTTCAATTTCTCATCCAATGTGCTATGCAGTTTTAAATCATCGACAAAGAGAAGATAAGAAGTCTTTACACTTTGTTATTTTCTAGGAGCCAAATTGAATCCATAGCCTAAGCTCTTAAGTAGACAGTTCAATAAGTTAATGGCAGGACAGAATAGCAGCAGTGACAAAAAGCCACCTGGAATATACCCCTTTGAATATTTATCCCTGGGATAATAAGTTGTCCTTTATCATGGCTTAATTGCAAAGTGGTCTGCCACTGTTCCATGGTCACTGTAATGTAGTTGGTCAGTGTGGAGTGTATCTTATACATTTTTAAGCACTGTTTAATCCATGAATGTGGGATACTATGAAATGCTTTTTTGTAATCAATCCATGCCATACTTAAATTTTTCTCCTTGTGCAGTTCTCCACTATGACTTTATGTAACAACAAATTATCCTTTGTTCCACATGACTTTCTTTTATTGCTCTTTTGTTCTATTGCCATGATTGAGTTTTCTTCTAAATGACTATAAAAATCTGTCGGCATCAGTTCCAGTGTATAGTTTATACATCGTTGGAAGGCAAGTTATTGGTCTATAATTTTTAAGGTAGCTTGAAGGTTCACTCTTAAGTAGGAGCATTGTTTTTCCTGTTGTTAGCCAGGGTGATGTCTGTTTGGGCAAATAAATAATTCTTACTCATGGCTAAAGCTTTGTGCAAAGATGTTAATACGTTTACACAGAAGTTAGGTACTGCATCTGGGACTAGGGTTTTCTAATTAGAGGCTTTTCTTAACTTCGTTTCAGTCTCTCTGGCTGTTACTTCATCCCATTTCACATCCTGTACCTTTAAATTTCTTATTATTTCTTTTACTTTTTCTATCCATTTAGCATCTTTGTTATGTTCACAAGATCTTCATAAATTATTCTCCAAAATGTAGATATTTCTTCTCTTTTTGGTGGTCTTTCAGTTCATTTTACCTTGTTTCCTAATTCTCTATAAAACTATTTTGATTCATCAATAAATTGCTTATGTTGTACTTTTCCTTTATATTTATCTGTGTATCTTCTGTGTTTTTCCACCTGTGCTGAGATTTTTTAGTTTATTTGTGATAGTGCATGATAGATCCTGATCTGCTCCAATACTGTGCATTGCTTTTATCACGTCTATCTTTCTAAGTATTTTTGTTGATCTGTTCCCTCTTCTATACTCTTCTAACAGTGACAGTTCTTGTCTTAATTGCTTTATAGTTTTCTATATTCTTTACTTCTATGATGGTATTCAACTTATCCCCTTCCTTTCCTTCACTACCCAATGTTCTTGTGGTAGAACTTTATAATTTATTAATTTAGTTGCACAGTAATATATCCTGTTTATGTCTGTTATATTTCATGGATCTCTGTGGATAATACTAATTACTCTGTTCATTTTTTTTAATCAAACTTCTGACTTTTTGGGTTTTATTGACCTTCTGCAGTCTATTTCTTTCATTGATCTTAATATGTTTCCTCCTTTCAGCTTATCCTGGTTAGCAGTTGCCACAGTGGTACAACAGTCCACAGAAAGATAGGCAGTGGACTTTTACAGTGTTGAGTTGCTAGCCCGGCACCCAACCTTCCACAGAAGGCACACACATGCACACAGTCACACCTAGGGTCAGTTTAGAGTGTCCAGTCCACCTACTGCGTGTGTCTCTTTTAAATCAAGCAACTCTTATCTTAATTCATTTTCCTCTAAACTGAGGCCACATTTTTTGTTTTCCATTTCCACTGAAAGTTCTACAGCATCTTCCCATGGCAAATTCTCTTCAATTTCATCCTGTGTCATCTGTTGCTCTGTCATATGGGAATTCACTGGCCTATCACTCTTCAACAGTGACTGCATCAGAGTTTCCACAGTTTCCTGTTCTTTCACTTGCTGTCCAGCTTCAAGTGAACGTTTATTCTAGTTTCATGTAGAAGGCTACAAAATATCTTCATATGGCAACTGACCAATTGCTTCTCATTCCACTGGTTTCCCTTTAGTTTGGATGACCATTGCTCTATCCTGTTGTGGTGCTTTCTGAATTAGATTTTCTTCACTGAATCCTTTACTTTGCAGGTACTTCATAACTTCAGTTTCTATTTTTTAACTTTTCCATTACTAATTTCCTTTTCCACTTTTCCTCTTTGTCTTCTTATTTTTTGTATTGTAAAATTTTCCATGATCAGATTCCTTTGCCTGTATTTCTCTTCAAATATCTTTGGTGCTGCTGTATATTGATGTATTGATTAGCTTTGCTTTCTCCTTTGCATAGATATTACACCATTACTAAATCTCTATTTCTTTCCCATGTCCATATTTCTTCTTCAGATGTCTCATGGTCTTCCTGTTTCTCCTTACTTTGGGGGCTCATTCCATCATGCTGTGGTGTAACCTGTGTTAGACCTTCTATACCATATCTTTCACTTCGCAGGCACTCCATAACTTATAAATCATCATGATCCAATTGAGCTATGAGGTTAACCAGATGATTCCAATCTGATGTTCAAATTTATTTCCTGTCTGATATGGGCTGAAAACGTATGCTGGTTTGACAATTTTGAACCTATTTGATGTCAGTGTCATTAATATCACACAAGCAGCATTTTGGATTAGCAGATGGTAAACCCCTGATTCAAATGCACATTTTAAATATATAAATAAGGATGCAAAGGGGATCCATTATCCAAGTCAGAAGAGATTTGCTTATTACTGGCTTCTCTTATAGCTTAGCAAAGGCAAGTGTAATAATGACTGGTCTGCAATCAGCAGCTGTAGTTGATGCTTAGAATTTACGGAGTGCTAAAATTATAGAATGTTTGCAGCTATAAGGTGAAGCACCAGTAATGAGTGTTGCATTTAATATGTAGGCTAGCTAAAATATGGTATCAATTTTTTTTAGGAATTTTAGGTGCAAATAAGTGTCAAGAAAGTTTACATGAGTATTCAAATTTCTCCCCCCACCCTTCCTTTATTGTTACTGACCCAGCCCTTGTGCCCAATCTGCACCATGTCCACCAGCTCTTCCATGCCCCTGCAGTCTATTTTGGTGATCTTTCTGAGGCCAGTCATGGATCATAGGCAACAGGGCTTGGCATGTCTGGGCTTCATTCAGGGAAACCTTATTGTTCTACTCTATTCCCCCCTCCCTTTTGTGGCACCATGGTATGGCCCTGGGGAGTGGGCAATGTGGGGATCCTTGGCATAATGCCCCACCTCCACAGCAGCTCAGCCAAGCTCCACTGTCACTGCTGACCCCTCCTTCTTGGATGATGTCCCTTGCCTCCACCAGGGATTATCATCTTAGATGATAACCCATGTACCGCCCTCCCCCCAGGATATATATGTCCATCTATCTCTGCTACTTCATTGGTCACCTGTGATCCTAATTGAATCTGGGTCAACTAGGTCAGAGTCAGAGCTTCATCCCACTATACCACCAAAGTGAGAATTTCAATTTTTTATGGGGAAGGATTAGAAAAATGGCATATTCATGTGACCTCTTATTATTTGACTTATGAGAAAGTTTGTGAATATTTTTTATGCTTTTCCATAACAGAGATTTAGTTTATGAAATACTTTATGATGTATTTTCCTATGCTTTTCCACAACAGTTTAAGTTGACTGGAGTGGGTTGGCTATTCCTTTCTTAAATAAATGCATTAGCTGTGTTGGTGGTAATAATACCAGTGGTTCTGATATGTTTGATTAGATTTTGTGTCCTATTATGATCACTATAATTCTTTCTTCCAGGCCAACTCACATTTATCCACATTCTCTTAGCATCACTGCTAGCTTTATTTTTGTATACATTATATTGTTTGTTCTTTCCTTATATATGTGTTTTACTGTCTGGGCTGATTCTGCAAATGGTGCGTGTGCATCAATGGTGTACCCGATTTACAAAGAATAAGAAAAAATATAACACTTTCCTTAAGTAAGTCCTAGTCCTCACCTAATTTAGTTAACAAGCAGCACAGCTACCTTTAAGACTTTCATGTATTACTAGGAAAAGCCTGTAAGATTTGTGTTGATACTTTAGAGGAGGAAGGCAAAATTAATAAACAACATATTTAATAAATTCAGTGTAATAGCCTGTTGGATTTGTGTTAATATATTATAGGAGGAAGATGACGTTAACATAGGGTGTGTTTTAATTACTTCACTGGACCAGTATCAATTACCCATTTGTTTTATTTATTTTTTTTTTAAGTTTGGCTCCATGGATTCTCGCATTGATTAAGAATTAGAAATAGAGAACGATGAACATTTTGATGAACTAGGTGGAGAGTACAGGCAGGCGCCACATAAGCATTTAGTGAAAAGTGCACAATATGGAACTTTTAAAGGATGCTAGTAATTATCATATCTAGTAGGGAAGCATGTCCTGTGGAGCATTTTGGTTTAGTGAGATCTGATTCTACCTGGGTAAGATTCAGAAGGACTATATTTCTATTTAACTGTATTTTCATGTTGCCATTTTAGTTCATGTTTTGATCTGAATCATGATTTGAAAGTATCAATGTTTACTCTAAACTTGAAGGTTCAATCTAATAAATTCCTACCAAAATTAATTGTAATATTCCCTGATTTAATATCTAGTTTATTTAAAGTATATTGGTCACAATTTGAAGCATCTTTGTCTTAGAAGTAACTTTTTTCAGTTATACTTTTCATGTTATGATTACAAGTGATTTTGCAAAAAAATGATTATATTACATTTTTAATTTTTAGTTTCACAGTTTACTCAGCTTTCCTCTATAACTACATCCACAAAGCTACGTCATGGTAGGTATTGGGCAATATCTTACATACATCTGCAAGGCGCTCTAGTTAAGCCAAAGCAACTTACTTCTTTAGAGGACCATCTTCTTAGTTACATTGTGGTTTCACTGCTACAACCTCAAACATGCTGATTCTCATTGTAAGGTGTCCTGCCTGCAAGGCATGGATGACAACTGGTCTGTCTAGGAAATGAGAAACTTCTACTGATACATTTAGCATGGAATTACAGTAGCTTATACATTAGGACGTGAGGCATTGTGGGCTCAATTTTTCTTGATGCCATGGCAGGAGTTATAAAACAAAAACAACAAAAAAAAAAATCAGAGGTCTGTTCTTATCAATAAAACAAAATGCAAAAACAACCCACTTTTTTGCATCCAAAATTGTATTATTTGGCATTGTATTATATAAAGATGTTTTATCCATCTTCAACAGTCTATTGCTTATGAAAATGGCCAATAAAGTGCTAATAAATAAAAATGTGCAGTCATTAGTACATATAATCTTGTGATACATTTCTTGATGTAGTATAGATAACCTTAGTGTATTTGTCACTGCTCTGATAACCACTTATGAAGAATTCTTAAAGTTTCATGGAGCTGGGTCCCTCCAAAGTGTAAGGCTGATGAAATATGTGAGGGACAGAATCTTGAAAAAGACTTACTTAATATGTTATTTGAAGTAAAAAGGACTGGGTGCAAGAGGAAGGGCTAGCTATAGTTGGAAATTGGAACAAAGAAAGCAAAAAGGAACAGTCTTATTTTTTTATCCTGCTTTGTGCATCTTTCAGTATAGCTCCTATTGCTCCTAATGTGTCTCTGGTACTATCCCCTGCTGCTTCGACCACCATGCCCACTGGCATATTGGGAAAGAGAATGGGAAACATATAGAGGGGCATCTCAGCAGCATCACGTATGCTGATCGAGTATACCAGGGATTTTTGTTATGTTCAATTTGGGCAAGACTGCTTGATATCACACATATCACTGAATATAGCATCAGTTAGCTCACACTTCCCCAGGGATTACAGCTTTACCACACAAAAAGTTCTTCCCAGAAATGGTAAGCTGATGGATAAAATTCTTTCTCACCTCTCCCAGCCTGGCTACTCCAGCACCTCTATGCCACAGACAATAGTCAAAGAGGAGTATTTCCGATTTATTAAAACATTATAATTGATGATTATTCAGATACAAATACAGGCACACTGTATACATTGATGTTATGCAAATGCAAACTATCCAAAACATTTAGGGACAAAAACAAGATGTGTCTTTAGATACCTGTAGCTACCATTACTTATAAACCTGGATGACAAATCATATGAATTTAAATGTCTTGTTCATTGTGTTGATGTTTGAAAACTAATAGCTCTCACACCCATTTACTGAGTTGGAATGCATTCAGATTTAACTGACCCAGAAATATATTCATTTTATAATGATTCAGAAAAAGATTTTAGGCATTTTATATAGTAGTAGAGGGTAAACATATTTCCCTATAAACATTATGCATTTTAAAATTAATAGTGATATACACATCGACAATTCTGGGTAAGTTCAAAATGTGTGTACCCTAATGATAGAGGAAAGCTCCAGTACTACTACTGCTCTGCATGCCCAAACACAATTTATTAACTGCTTCAAGAGAGGCATGAAGAGTTTTAAATGGGGATGTTGTTACAAAAATACGTTCCTTTAAGGTTTATTGTTGCTGATGAAAAGTTTTTACTTGCAGTGGTGATGAGAGCTTATTTTCTGAGTTGTAGCACATATGTAATGGATTAGCCAGTTTTCTGCTTTTCTCTCCTGAGGGCACAAATAACATATTCACACACACACACACACACACACACACACACACACACACACACACACACACACACACACACACACACACACACACACACACTGTCCTGTGTCTTTGGAGATGTCAGGAGGCCCAAAGTCAATGACTTTAATTAAAGGGGAAGAGCACATCAGGATATTTAGAATTCAGTCATAAAGTCCAAGGACACATCTGCTTAGCTCTATTATGTAATATGCATTTTGAATAGGCAAATTGAAGCTGTAATCATAAATATGGCCTTTCTCCCATTCCTCATATCCTGGCTAAATTATTGTTCATAATTGTTTGTTATTCTTGTACATTCGGGTCATGGATAATAAGTAACTGTAAGAGTTAGGTTGGAGATAATGATGTGACAGGGTCACACAAATTTACCCATAGTAAAACAAAAGTGTTAGACAGTAGTGGTGAAGGCCAACAATTATATTGTCCCAGAAATTGGCATTATTGAATAGGAATACCTGGCATCTACCTGCTGAACAATTTGCATATAGAAGTAGCACAGAATAGACAAAAATAGTGGGAGCAAGATTTGTATGGTACTCAGGAAGTGAAGCTGTTTGGATCATGGATTCTGGGGTGGCAGAGAATGTGGAGTCTACAGTAGAATGGCAAGGGGCATTGCAACAAAAAACACGATCTGCAGATGGCTGGCTAGTCAGGTGAATAAGGGTAGAATGGGACCAAAAATTCGGATTCAAAATGGGTCCAGCAAAAAAGGGTTGGATGCAAAAATAAAGATGTGAAAAGGCAGAGGACAGGAGATTTTTAGAGAAATAGAGCAAGTGGGATGTGGGATAAAGTATGATAAACTGACAGATTGTGAGATTCAGTAACAAATGAGTAGGCAAGGCGAAAGAAGCCAGGGGGGAGGGATACAAAGGGATCACAGAGCCACAGGTTGCCATACAGGTGCCAATACCTCACTGAGAGCAGGAGGGACATACGTAGGGAAGGGCATTCAGATAAGCTGCAAAGGTAGAAGACAAAAGGGACAGAAGAGTGATGATGTCTTATAGAAAGAGTACAGGAGGCAAGGAGAAGGGATTTCATTCAGCAGCAAGACTGGATCAACTACCACAAACAAGAGGGGTCTGACAGTGGTCTAATAGCAGGGGGGAATGTTACAAGCTGCAGGAGCAGTAGTAAGGTACAGTAATCAAAGGCTATGACAGGCATTGTGGTGGAGAGGAAAGAAGAGAAGAGAAGAGAAGAGAAGAGAAGAGAAGAGAAGAGAAGAGAAGAGAAGAGAAGAGAAGAGAAGAGAAGAGAAGAGAAGAGAAGAGAAGAGAAGAGAAGAGAAGAGAAGAGAAGAGAAGAGAACAAAACTTTGGACATTAGAGACTAAATCATAACTGGAGCTAAGTGTCTTGGCAAGCAAGAAAGGAGAGACTTAAATGTCAGTGAAACTGATCTTGGACATCATTACAGAAAGTCATGGGAAATGGTGACTAAACTGTCTCTAAATGGGGAAGGATGGATGCATGTAGGGGTGCAAGTTAGCCCTGCTGACCTGTCAGAGAAAGCACTTGAGTGCCAATGTTGTGACAGAGACATCACGCAAGAGGATGCTGGGAGTAACATTCTCAAAGTGGTGCCTGTAGCAACAGACAGTACTTTGAGCAAGGTGAGTATGTATAAGTACAATCACTGACTGTGACAGTGGGGAAGGGAGAAAGGTCGTGCACTAGTAAAAGGATGAAGGAAGACTACCATAGACTAGCTCTACACAGGAAATGGGAGGGTCAGCAACAACTAGTGCTGGTTTAGAAATGTACACCTTGACACATATTATTTACAAAATGTAGGCAGAAAGGGGAGCGAGGCTCTAACAGACATTGAAGTTGGAGGTGTGTATTCAGGTAGTAGGCAGAAGATTAAAAGACAATATAGCAGGGGAATGAACAATGATGATTTGGAGTTTGGCTGGGTAGCATGTAAGTAATAATGTTTGACAAGGTGGGTGTTTTAGGGAAATAATGGACCACCCAGGGGTGTAGTGAGGCCTGGCACTTTAAGCTGTAGGCTTCCAGATCACTGGAAGGTTCTTTTTTTGTTTGAAATACCCACACTGGATAGTTTTATTGTGCTTAGAAAATAGGTTGTTAAATTGTTTGTACTTGTTTTATTGTTAGCACATGCATTTCTCTTATATTTTTTATGTAAAATAGTTCCTCCACAACTGTTTATATTTGCTGTAGGATATCCAATTGCTGTTGTTGTAGGATGTATTTTATATCCAAAATATACATACACACACACACACACACACACACACACACACACACACACACACACACACACACACACACACACTGTGCATATATATATATATATATATATATATATATATATATATATATATATATACATTATTTAAGTTTTAAATGTCTACACACATACATAGACCACACACACACACACACACACACACACACACACACACACACACACACACACACACACACACACACACACACAACACACACACGCGCATGCACACGCACACACACACACACACACACACACACACACACACCTTGATTTTGCAGCATCCTTGATTTGCCTTATATTTGTGCTTTGTATCTTGAAAAATCTTCGATTTTCTGGTAAATCTCTTACTAGTTTCATGCATCTTATTCTTCAGAAAAAGAATATTGATGTAAAACCTCTTGCTCTATTAATGTTTTAATTAATTTTGAGGACATTTGAACCCCTTATTGATGGCTTTGTCCAGAATTCCTAAGCAAAGAAGTTGAGAGGTAAACACACACACACATACACACACACACACACACACACACACACACACACACACACACACACACACAAAAACACAATCACGCACGTGCACATGCACACGCACACACACACACACACACACACACACACACACACACACACACACACACACACACACACACACACACACACCTTGATTTTGCAGCATCCTTGATTTGCCTTATATTTGTGCTTTGTATCTTGAACTAGTTTCATGCATCTTATTCTTCAGAAAAAGAATATTGATGTAAAACCTCTTGCTCTATTAATGTTTTAATTAATTTTGAGGACATTTGAACCCCTTATTGATGGCTTTGTCCAGAATTCCTAAGCAAAGAAGTTGAGAGGTAAACACACACACACATACACACACACACACACACACACACACACACACACACACACACACACACACACAAAAACACAATCACGCACGTGCGCATGCACACGCACACACACACACACACACACACACACACACACACACACACACACACACACACACCTTGATTTTGCAGCATCCTTGATTTGCCTTATATTTGTGCTTTGTATCTTGAAAAATCTTCGATTTTCTGGTAAATCTCTTACTAGTTTCATGCATCTTATTCTTCAGAAAAAGAATATTGATGTAAAACCTCTTGCTCTGTTAATGTTTTAATTAATTTTGAGGACATTTGAACCCCTTATTGATGGCTTTGTCCAGAATTCCTAAGCAAAGAAGTTGAGAGGTAAACACACACACACACACACACACACACACACACACACACACACACACACACACACACACACACACACACACACAAAAAGCATACACATACTCTCTCTTTCAAGCACACACACACACACACACACACACACACACACACACAAAAAACATACACACACTCTCTCTTTTTAGATCTCTTTCAAGCACACACACACATACACACACACACACACACACACACACACACACACACACACACACACACACGCGCACACACACACACACACACACACACACACACACACACACACACACACACACACACATAAATGTGCTACTTTTGCTTCATTGTCCCACACTCATTAAATTCATCTTTTTAATTTGTGGTTAGTAAAGGGAAAAGTTAAATAGCAGTTCCGTTAGTTGATGCATTTGTTTTATTTTTTTATTTATTTATTTTTAAGCTCACTAAATTGCCTTGTTTACTCTGAGTAAACAAGATGACATTTTTTGTCAGTCTGTGCTTTACTGTGACTTAATGTGCTGCCATGAAACTGTGGACTTTTTACTGGGATTTCCTTGCACATCAATACCCCATAGATGGCCATTTGTGAGTTCCACCCATTTTCTAACACTCTTTAATGCCAGGAGCTTGTTTATGAAGAGGGAGGAACTGTAAGCAATTATAGAGAAAAGGAGGATGGCCATTGCTGGTATGACAGGAACATTGTCAACGATAGCAGGAGGTGGGACATGGATTTCCCTAGGCATGGACTGTTTGTTGAGCAAATCTGCATAAAGGAAGGCATTCAGATGTGGTGGCAGACTAGGAAGACCACCAAACTGAGAATGGGCCAAACTAGACTAAATGTTCTGATGCAATGTAAGGTGAACCAGCTGGTAGACTAATATAGTGAATTGTCTTGCAGAAACATCATACAAGGAGGATGATAGACTGGAAGAGAGGATAAAGAAGTATTAGGAAGAGGGTAATATGTAGTTTGTGTACCTGTCAGTGCAGAAAGAGATATTAGAGCTCATGTGTTGTGTGAGCATAGGAGATGATTGAGGTCTTGGGACATGAGTGTTTGGTCATCTAGTACAAGGCTGTACAAGATAGAATTCTGAATGTAGTCGTAGCCAATGTAAAGAAAGCTATGGTTGTTCAGGTAAATGCATTGTTACTCTGCTGTGAGTATGTAATGGTGCGGTTCAGATTAAGGCAGAAAGTTAAGAACACAAAGATAAATATAATGGTGTCAGTTTTAGTGGAATGGAAAATGCTGCTCTAGGAGCAAAATGAAGTAGTAAACAAGTGATGTGAGTGATATAGGAAAGAAGAAATATTCTAATCTGGACAATAGACAGGAGAATGAGATAGAGAGAGGATAAGGCCAGTGTGAGTACATATGAAGGTCAGGCTAGCATTCAGAACAATGGCTAGTACTTACTAGTGGTGGAAAGGTAGTGAATGGAAGTGATAGAGACACAGTGCAAGGTTGCAGAGAGAGAGAGAGAGAGAAAGAAGTGGTAGATGTCAGGACTGAAGTTTCTAAGCACTACTAAGTTTCTCAGCCACTAGAGAAAATCAAAGAAGGACTATGGATTTGAACTGGGGGTGGAAAGGAATTTATTGGCTTGTTTGGTAAATGGGGACATTTAAGATATCTTGGCAATAACAGCCATTGTATTTTGAAATATACTAGCCAGACAAAAAGGTGCTTTTTCTACATGCAACTGTGGTTGTTTTAAAAAGGAATATCCTAATTTTAGGTGTTCTGACTGTGGTTAGTAAGGTAACCAAAAATAAAATTATGATAACAATGTATATCAAGTGAGAGTAGATCATGTTGCACACTTTGCCTTAACATAATCAAACTGATTATGACTGAGTACAAGATAACCAAAGTCAGGAAGATCTTAATGTGAAACCTGTTCTCAGTTGCAGGGTTTAAGCTGCTATGCATAGACAGGGGCTTCACAAATTTCACAAATGAGTTATGGTTATCTGCAAATAGCTGTGCTACACAGATATGCAAATAAGGTCCACAAAAGTTATTTGCTGTGAATACAGAAAAGTGAAATATTTTTGAAAACATGCCCACTTATTGCAAAAGAGTATGTTGTATAAAGTTTGGCGTTATGAATTACTTCAGAAAATTGTAAGTGTTGGTGCTACTTCTTTTTTTTTTTTTTTTTTTTTTTACATATTACGGGCAAGAGCAGCTGAACACAGTCAAAGAGTTTTAGGAAAGTTGTGGACTGCACAGCACTTAAGATGGATTTTTTTAAAAAGAAAAGGGGTTAATCATTTTTTATATAGGGGTACCCTTTTGGTGGACATCCTGTTGGTTTCATTAAAGAATAGAAAGCAGATGATAGGAAAGACTGAAAAAGGGAAGACAAAACAAATACAAGAACATTAAAGAGGGTTTGTGCTGAAGGAGAAGGGAGAAGATGGGTACTATGCTTTTGTTGGGGGATAGAGCCCCATATTTTTTCAATTTTTTTTTTCTTTTTTTTTTTTTTTTTTTTTTTGAGTGGATAGTGCAGGTGGGAAAAAGGAAATATGATGAAGGGGAAAAGATAAGGGAAGAAGGGCTGAGGAAATGCCAGCTGAAATCCCAGTCCACAGAGCCTCAAACTTGTCCACTCCTGGATGGTGTTGCAGAGGATGAACCTAATGTTTGATGGGGTAATGGCCTATCTTAGTGCAGTGGTTGGCATCAACTGGGTGGGATAGGATGTTTTCAGATTGCTTAAGAGAGGCTTTGACTGGCTTAATTCACCTGTCCTGTACCTCTACCAGTATGTCCTCTACCAGGATCCAAAACTTCTTCTCTGGGAGGCTTTCCAGGCTGTCACATGCCAGAGTGCCTACAGGACCAGCCCCTCCACTCTGTCTTTGCAAAGATATCCCTGAACAGGCAGAAGATGAGCATTCCATAGCCTGGGAAGTCTGTCCTGGTCTGCTCCTGAGTGATTTGAGCCTGTAAAACACAGAAAAATAAATGGAAGAGAAACAAAACAAAAAGAAGAAAGGAATGCATTTGCAAAATAATAAAAACAGAGAAAAAAGGAGTGACGAGATACAGACAGAAAAATCACAATAAATCTGCACATCACTGTTTACATGCTATTGCATATGCTGTTGAAATACTGCAGTAAAATCTTTATTGAAGTACAAATTGTGTACAGGATGTGCTTATGCATACAATGGGCGTAGTGATTTGGGATATGCTTTTGTACTTGGGAAGAATGCGATGAGTAGTGCTTATGTATACATGTGACAAATTCAAATAGCTGGGCTTTTGTCTACTTAAATAGGTGTGTGCTTCTCTCAATTTATGTACAATGCATTAGATACAGTATAAAAATAATTTGTAATTATTGTAAGTAATCAGGTTAAAAATCAGTCCAGAAAACATTAGCTTTAACTGTTAGGTCTTCAGTTGCATTTTTTCATCTGCAAAGCTATGACAATATTTTCCTTATGAGTGATACAGAAAATAGTTGTAAAAGCAGTGCTTCTTTCACTTTTATTTTTTACATTAGTATAATGATATCTTATACATACTACAAGCTAGTATGGTAAAGATATTCTCCTGGACATTTGTTATACTAAACAGAAGATTCTGCCGATCTCTCTATTCTTCTCTGCTGCTGCTGGCTGTTATATCTAATTTCTTCCTTAGCTGTGATTAAAAGACAGAAGGCAAGTCTTGGTTACCTGTACTTGAATTTCTTCTACATATAAATATAAATACAAATATACCTTCATTCCTGTTTAAGCAATAACTTCATTTTTAATCTCCCTTGCATATGCATAGCTGTATGAATTAATACAATACTGTGGTGGTGCAGCGTTAGTGTTGTCGCCTCACAGCAAGCGGCTCTCCCATTTGATTCTCAGCTGCAGCGCCTTCTGTGTGGAGTCTGCATGTCCTCCCTGCAGTCGAGTGGTGTTCAAAAGACATGCGTGACTGGGCGTGCCTTTGTTGAAGGTTGGGTGTTGGGCTGGCACCTCGGCACCGTAAAATTCTACTGCCAATCATTAGCGGTCCGAAGTTCCGCTGTGATGACCCCTAACCGGGAAAAGCCGAAAGAAAACAACAACAACTGTAGTAATATTCATGTCTGGAATGTTGTTTTCAAAATGCATGTGACACCATTTTCAGGTATAACTAATTTACAAATACAGAAATGTAGCAATTCATGAAAGTGTGCATTTCCTTTTCTGTAGAAAGGCATCTAATTTAATAGGCAATATTGCAGAAGAACATGTTGTCAGAAAAGTTTGTGTTGGTCATTTACTTGGTACCGCAAACCCCACTCTCTCCGCCAAACTGCAGTCTAACTAGGATGTGGTGTGTGATATTTAGTCTAACTTGGGTGTGGTGTGTGATATTTCAATCATACTGTATGTGCAGTTAGAAATAATTTTGAACAAACAACTGAGTTAATCAACTGTTACAGTTAAATTTATATGGCCTGCAGATACAGGCTTCATCTAACAGTTATAACTCTTTTCTTGCAATGGTAATATATTATAAATGTGAAATAGCAATTTTAATTTCATAATTTTATAAATTCGGTCATCATTACTAACCTAGTACATATTTTACAGAGTTACATATACAGATTATTATTTTGACACATTTACGTGCCATTTCTATTTATTATTAAAATGTGTTAACACATTACTATTATACAACGACCCCCCCCCCCCCATAAATATTCAAAAAACATGCACACTGATTGGTCAGCGTGCACGTTGTAAATCAGAGTTATAGTAATGGAAAAGGTCCTGTCGCCCGGACTTTTTCCATTACTATAACTCTTTTTTTTTTTTTTTACAGCAACGGAGAACGCTTCACACTGTCTCGCTTTGTTAAACTCATTTAACATAGCGAGACAGCATTAAAAAAGCAACGGAGATTCTCCATTGCTTTTTTTAATGCTCTCTTGCTATGTTAAATGAGTTTAACATAGCGAGACAGTTTGTAAAAAGCAACGGAGATCTTGCTTTCTCCGTTGCTTTTTACAAACTGTTTTGCTATGTTAAATGGGTTTAACATAGCGAGACAGCTTTAAAAAAAGCAATGTCTCCGTTGCTTTTTTTAAAGCTGTCTTGCTATGTTAAACCCATTTAACATAGCGAAACAGTTTCTTTTTACAAACTGTTTCGCTATGTTAAATGGGTTTAACATAGCGAGACAGCTTTAAAAAAAGCAACAGCTCCGTTGCTTTTTTTAAAGCTGTCTCGCTATGTTAAACCCATTTAACATAACGAAACAGTTTGTCAAAAGCAACGGAGATCTTGCTTTCTCCATTGCTTTTGCCCACAGCTCTGATGTACTGCGTAGGCATACGCATGCGCAGTACATCAGAACTGCCACAGAATACCAGACAGCTGCGGAAGGGCAGCAAGGAGGCATTATACAATGCCATTATTTAAGAAAATTAATTTTTTTTTTTTCTTAAATAATGTCATTGTATAATAGCAATAACCCACTTCTGGGTGTGGGTAATGCTGGATTTACCCATGGTTGGCTTTGGTCACTCGGGCTTTGCCCTCATGACCAAACCACACCAACTGTGGGTAAATCCAGCATTACCTACACCCAGGCATGGGTTATTGCTATAATATTTCTCTTTGTTCAAAAGATGCATGTGTGATTACAAACATGCTCATGATTTTCTATGTATCTCACAATTGCAGTACAAGTAATATTTTTAGGTACACAGATCTGTCTTTGCAAATACCTGTATTTATGCAAACTTCTTAACACCTTTTTTATGATTCAGTTAAGGAACCAAATAGTCTACTTAGTCAACAAAAGTGAAAAAAACAATGTATAAATAACAAGTACTGCAAATAAAACATTAAGCTGACAAGAGAAAAATATGAAATAATCAATAATACTGACAACTATAAAACATTTGTGCTTTTATTGTTTTAATTTCAAACAACAAACTTTATCAGGAAAAAAACACAATCCTCTCAATGCTTAAATAATCACAATAAACATATGAAATCTTTAAATGCTTTAAGTAAACATGCACAGCCATGTGTACAACCTTCTACACTTATTATGCTGTACTGTCACAGTTTTGAACATATTATGACATGTCATTGTTGGGTGCATGTGTATCAACCTTGCTTTCATTTACATTCCATTTATGCAACTGGCAGACATACATATACATATTCACTGCTGTGTTGCCTTTGACATGGCATATATGTGTAATATTGCACAATTTCTGTGCTGTGTACACCTACCTGTATATGTAGCAGCCTTTGTTGTTTTTCTGCAGTATTATGATTGGCACTGTGCTTGGTTATTTGCCTTTCACATTCACATGGTTGTAGGTCTGGTTCTGTCGTCTGGTGGAGTTATCTACCATAGTCCCAGTCCTCTTCAATAAACGCATCACACCAAATGATGTTTGATGACCTTTATTAAACTTCCATAAACATAGGCAGTAATTCAATAAACTCTACATGGAGCAATTCACCATGTAGGAATAGTGTAGTGGCCCGAACATGGAAAATGGGCGTTGAGCGAGCCAGAAAATAGGGCTGAGGGCATGCACGAGTGTCCTGACACCATGCGAACATGGAGATGTCCACAGCATGCAAATCACCTCATCTGTTGGGGGAAACCATGCAAATGAGGTGATTTTTTTATTCAGAAAGCAGAAAGGCATCCGTGTAAGTGTCATGTCAGCAGGAAAAATGTACGTGGTTACAAACTGTGTACCAGACTATAAAATGTATACAGGGGCTGTAACAACCCAAATAAAAGGTTGTATATCTCACAGTAGCCATGCAAATGGCCAAAACTATGGCCATTGAGTTGAAAAAGTAATGCAATATATGAACAATTAAACTTTTTTTAATACATATGCCACATTTAAGTGGCACTCAGTGACGTGCAAACATGCTATTTTGCAAAAAAATTAAATAAATAAATAAAAAGTGTAAAATATGAAATAGAAAGGTATGGAAAGTTATTGGATTATAGTAGCCAGCATGCAGAGTCATACAATGGCTGATTATAGTGGTAGCTAAGGAGATAGGCCTTGGTGTAGTGCTGTATCCAGTGTATACACAATTAGGTGTATGTAAATGAGCCAGGAGTATTGAATAGCAAAATGGGCCATCGTGTCCATAGGTACTAACTGTGGTAGGGCTAGAACTGTGTTGGTGTAGGCAAAACAGATAGCTAACATTAAAAGGGGATGTGTCATGGCATGTCTAAGTGGACTGGAGCTTAGCGGTGCCTATTTGCACTCAACTAAGCACAGCTAAGCAGGGGGGGTGTCTGATCCTGCTAAGCTATCCTTAGCACCATGGTGCATGTTTTAGCTGGTTGAAGAAATGTTAAGCATGCCCGTGTACACAAGAGGGTTGAAACTGCTGAGCAATGTTTATACTGGCACTACAGGTTTGCACATAGTGTCACAGGGCTTAGCAGTGGAGGAAATTGGGAAAAAATAAAAGGAAATAGTCTGCACAAGGCATTCAAGTATAACAGACTGATGAGCCCTGTTCCACTGACACTGGCCCATTCAATCCTCTCAATGATATACCTGGCAGATGGAATGTATCATAGTCAGCCAATCACACAAGCTGCATCTGCAGCACACTACTATAAAGTATGCATACACCCTTTAATCTTATTTTTCCCTCATAATCTGCACCAGAATTTTAACTGACAAAATGATAGGGGCTGCTGCTGCTTTGCTACATCTGTATGCACTACAGGCTGAGGTCAGTGATTATGATGATGCTGACAATAGGCCCAGACTGAGGAAGAGAAGAATGTTCATGCCCAGGGTAACCTTTCAGGGGCTACATGAGCTGGAGATAGTAGAGTGCTACAGGGTGGACAGGGACATACTACAGGAACTCACAGAGTTCTGCTGCCCTTACCTCAGACTCAGAGCCGACAGAGGGGAACCCATCCTAGTGGAAATAAAGATATGTGTAGCCTTAAGAATACTAGCTACAGGTACTTTCCAGAGGTTCTATATCAGAACATCAAAGTATTAAAACTTTGAATGTTCTGATATCGAACACTATTCAGTGAACGCTAAGAATAGTGAAGCTGCAGAACAGAGAATTCTTCCCTCGGGAAAGAATTTGATTGGCCGTTTCTGTGGCTTTGCTATTCTTAGCGTTGTGGTGGAAAGTAATAGGTTGGGTTCAGGCAAGTGTGCGATTGTTTGTACGTTGGGGGGGGGGTTAAGTGAGTTAGGGTTATGGCACAGGTTAGGCGTATGTGCCATAGTGACAGACTTTAGGGTTAGGGGTGGTTTAAGTGAGTTAGGGTTAGGACGCGGGTAAGGTGAGTGTGCGATACTGAAGGACCTTAGGGTTAGGGTTTGGGTTAAGGTAAGTGGGTAGATAGTAGTGTATGTTTAGTTTAGTGTAGCATTAGATGTAGGAATTTAAGTGTATGTGTGTGGTCGCTGTTTGTTTGATGTGCTTGTGTCGTGTGTATGTGTTTCGGAGCAGCAAATTTTTTCCATGGGAAAAAATTCGCTGTTCTGAATGTTCGATATTTTCATGTTTAGATGTTTTGAGGCCGATGAAATAGCATTCGCTATTTTCATCTTTTGATAACGTGATATAAACGCCTTTCCAGAGACCTACTGGGGACATCATGGGGGTCTCACAGGCATCCACATCCAGGGTACTCCACAAGTTCCTGGATGTCATGGTAACACATGCCAGTGAGCACATTTATTTTCCCAGCACAACTGAGAAGAGGACCAGCAATATGCATCTCTTCCACTGTGTAGCACACTACCAGAGGTACTGGGTACCATAGACACCACTCATGTGCACATCAAAGCACCACGTGGTGAGGAAGGTAAAGTCTACATCAACCGTAAGGGGTATGACTTCATCAACTGACAGGTCATGTGCAATGCCCAGGGCATTATCATCCATGTGTGTGCTGGCAGCCTTGGCAGTTATCATGAGTCCCATGTCTGGCACACATCACAGCTGTACCAGGCATTTGCCAGTGGGGACATCCCATATGGCCATCTAGTGGGGGATGCTGGCTACAAACTGGAACCATGAAGGATGACACCCATCAGAAATGCACACACACCAACTGAAGAATGCAATAATGAGGCACATGCACAAACTAGAAACATTGTAGTGCATGTGTTTGGGTTGCTGAAGTCACGGTTCTGCTGCCTTGATATATCTGATGGAACCCTGCAATACTCTCCAGCCACATGTGCACACATGTTCATAGTATGCACCATGCTACACAATATGATCCTGCAGAAACAGCTGCAGCAGAAACATCACAGGGAAGGGAGACACAGCCCCTAACCATTGCCAAGGTTCCCACAGGCACAAAGGGATTCAGAGGAGGAACCCCCTGAGGCTGTTCCTGTAGGCAGATGTAGGTGTGCCCAGTATGCCCTGGCCTTGGCAAAGAGGCGTTGCATAGCACATACACTGACAACCTATTGACCAGGGGACTGACACCTCACTCTGACTCATGTACACACAGTAAAAAGGATGTCATCCACATCACACTACCTGTACCTTACCATGTATAGGCTGTGTACTGTGTGCATCTGACAGAGTCAGCCCTGAAGCACCATCCTCTCAACTTCTGCAGGTACAAGGTAAGTCACTCTTCTTAACAACAACTGAATGGGGTAGAAGACTGTGATAGCATATGTATGGTATTGCTGCAGGTATTCAAGGGAATGGCGTGGGCTACCGGGATAGCTGCAGACAACAAACAGCTATGTGGGACAACAAGAACTCCCTACTAAATGCTGGCTGCCCCAGAATATGCAGTAGGCCCCATGGCAACAAAACCCACTGCACTATGTGAGGGACTTACCAACAGCGGGGTCATACGACAGAGGCATGGATATAAATGTTGTAGTCCCACACATACCTCACAACCTTTTATAGCAAGAAATCTATACAAAGCCATAACAATATGTGGGGCAAAGGCCTAAAAACAGGGACAATTGTTAAATATCGCTCTTACAAACATAGAAGGTTGATAGAATAACCGGTTTTGCAGTAGCATGAATTCTCTGAAGGGTAAGAAGTCTGAAACTCAAATATCTGTCATTGCTTTCTAAATTCAGTATTTAATGATTTGCCAGTAATTTTCCAGACAACTACAATTTTATGAAAAATTGACCCAATATGTGAGGCAAACATCTGGACTTTTGACATAAATCTGTACAATTGAGAGGTATGGTACCCTACTCCTGAAACATCTGTGTTCTCATAGAACTGCAGTAACAGTTATGTTTGTAAGGCAATAGCAGCAGACCACACATTCCCAAGGCTGTCCCAATCAACTTTCTAACATGTTCCATTTCCACAATATGCAGGGGTCAATGTGTTATGTATGTGTGTGGTTAATAGTGTCAGGAAGACAACAGCACTGGCTGTTGTGGCTCACTGGGCTAAGTATATTACTGTGGGTAAAAGGGTCCATGGTTCAAGACTGGCTGTGCCTGCTGTTTTGCATGTCATCTACACCTATGGTAGGAGTTCTACGGGCTGCCCAGAAGTAAATATTTGTTACTGCAGGAAAGTTGGAAAATGGAAGGACAGGGGCCACAGATATGGACAGTACACAGCTCTGAGTAAACTAGATGGTGCCTAATAGAACAACAGGTTGTGCAAGTCAGTCTAGCACCAAGATATAAAGGCTGCCACGTAACTGTGTCAGTACTGACAACAAGTCAGTGGACACCACCCATACCCCACGAATGTCAGGGTTTCTCAGAATGTCCACATGTATGCCTCATATATCTGTTCTGTTTGTCATAACATTGCATTTGTCTTGCAAAGTATTGGCAAACTAATACAGGTTTATGTGAGAACATCAGTGATAGATGGTTGAGATGCAGACTTCATACCCATAAGAAAATCCAAGCTAATACAAAACCAGTCTACCAACTGTCTACATTTGGAAGCACAATATTAAGATGCTGTCCCCATGTCTGGACCTGTGTCTGACTGTGATATATGGCTGTGTCAAGATGTCTGGCTGTAAGAGTTTGAGAGGTATGGCCAACATGTAGCTTTATAAGAACAGTGCAACACAAACCATCTGAGGACCAGAACAGATGTATGGGGCACAATGCTGACCAGCCTGCTAAACAGGTACACCATAACTAAAACTACATAAGAGCAGCAACTGTGGACAAAGCCTGCGAATGGAGCAGAGCAGGACAAAGGGCCACATATAAGGGGAAGGTGGAACCACTGGCCAGACAAACATAGAATGCGCAGACTAGAACCCTTTGTGCAGTAGCATGGGTTCCTTGCAGTGTATGACAAGTGTCTGTTAGTCGTTCCTCACATTAATCTGTATTGAACTGCCACTGACATACCAGGATATCACAGTGCTGTGCAAAATGTACCTCACATATTATGCAAAACTCTGCTCAGTCCAATATAGTCTGTACCCACCCTAGATATGACTCAGTTAATAAGGATAATAAACAGCCAGGAGATCCCTCAGCCAGTATATCAGTGAGGTGCTGGACTGTTTACAGAAGTTCATCAGCCAATCAGCTGTAGCACACAAAACCTTGGACCGGACTACAGGGAGGTCTGGCCTGGAGTCCCACTGTTACTACTGATGGTCATACCGGGCATGCTCCTATGTCTGAACCCACATCTGATTATATAACTGGGATGTACAGATATCCCTTCTGCATACAGACAGCTATGTACACCTTAACTGTCTATCCCCACCTCAACAGACATGTTTACCCCCATCTATCATATGTGGTACATATAAAATGTATCTGGATCTGTTGAGTGTGATATACATACCGATATATAGGTAACATATACAAATATATCATTTATAGAAAAGCAGAGACAGGGAGAGAGAGAGAGAGAGAGAGAGAGAGAGAGAGGCAGAAAGAAACCCTGAAAGGCATACAGTGATGTACTGCAGCAGCCCCACATACATCAATTTTAACCAGTGGCATGTGCTAATACTATGGTGAGGCCCATTGTGTAATAGTAGGTAGGGAGGGGTTGTAATCTCACATCAGTCACTGTGTGTGTGTGTGTGTGTGTGTGTGTGTGTGTGTGTGTGTGTGTGTGTGTGTGTGTGTGTGTGTGTGTGTGTGTGTCTGTATGTGTGTGTGTGTGTGTGTGTGTGTGTGTGTGTGTGTGTGTGTGTGTGTGTGTGTGTGTGTGTGTGTGTGTGTGTAAGTATGCTCCCTTGTGGCTGTGTTTCCTGCCTATATGTGTGCAATGACAATGCATTCTGAGGCTTCTTCCCCTCTGTTGACTCCCCCACTGCATTACTTTACAGGGCCAGCTAATGTAATCCACCTAAGATTCACCATTGGACACTCCCCAGGTATATAAGCTCTGTGGCACATACAATAAGTATGTAGCACTATAGTGCATACAACTAGAAGGGTAAGTTCCACCCTGTTGACTCCCCCATTGCGTTACTTTACAGGGCCTGCTGATGTCATCCACCTTAGATGCACCATTGGACACTCACCAGGCATATAAGCTCTGTGGTGCATGCGATAACTATGTAGTATTATAGTACGTACAACTAGATTGGTAGGGGTTCTAATCTCAATCCTGCCAATTGTTTGTGTGTGTAAGATACCATTTTAAGACCTTCCCTCATTGCATTACTTTGTAGTGTCTGTTGATGTCATCCACCTTAGAAGCAGCATTTGAAACTCTGCAGGCCATACCTCTCAACTGTATAGAGGCCATACTTCTCAACTGTATGGAGTTTTGCAGAATGTCCAGATGTTTGTCTCATATATTTGGTCTGTGTCTCATAAAATTGTGGTTTCCTGGCAAATCATTGAGAGTTGAAATCAGAAAATAATGACAAACATTTGAGTTTCAGACTACATACACTTCACAAAAGTAATGCTAATGAGAAACCTGCCACTGTATCAGTTATCTAGGTTTGTAAGAGCAATATGCAAAAAGTGTCCCTATTTTGGGCCTATATCCCCCATTATTGAAGGCTTTGTCCACATTTATTGCTCTAAGACATTGAGAGGTATGCCCCAGGCATGTGAGCTCTGTGGCACATGCAGTAAGGACCTAGCACTATAGTGCATGCAACTAGATAGGTAGGGGTTCTAATCCCAATGCTGTCAGATGTGTGAGTGTATGTGTCTGTGTATGCATATCCCCCTATAGCAGTGTGTCTGTCTTGCCTGTGTGTACAATGGTTATACCATTTTCTGTGCCTGTGCCACCCTTTTAACTCCACCATCACCAACCTATTCAGGGCCTACAGATGTCATCCACCTTAGATGCAGCGTAAGACATTTTCAAACAGAATAGCACTGTGGCACATGTAATACACATAGTGAGCTATGGTGTACATCAGTAGATAGGTGTTCTAATCCCAAAACTAGCAACTCTCTGTGAATGTGTGTTGGAGTGCATGTCCTCCTGCAGCAGTATGTGTGTGAAATGGTTATACCATTTTAAGGGCCTGTTAACCCCCCAGTGGAAATTCTTACAGCACCTGCAGATGTTGTCCACCAAAACAGTAGTGGTAGACACTGAAAAACTGTATAAGCTCTGTGGTGCATGTACTGTGCATATAGTGTTATCATATGTAAAACTATAAGGTAGGGGTTCTACTATCAACAAGGGCAGTTCATGAATGTGTGTGTGTGTGTGTGTGTGTGTGTGTGTGTGTGTGTGTGTGTGTGTGTGTGTGTGTGTGTGTGTGTGTGTGTGTGTGTGTATGTATATTACCTTGCAGCAGTGTGACTGTGTTAGGGCTCCAAACATACCTCTCAACCCCTTAGCTAAATACATCTGGATAAAGCTATAGAGACAAGTGGGACAAAGCCCAAATAATAGGGTAAATCTTTAAATATTGCTGTGACAAACATAGAAAGTAGATAACATAACAGGTTGTACATTCTCATACATTTTCTGAAGGGTATGAATTCTGACAGGAAAATATCTGTCATTATCATGTAACATCAGTCTTTAATGATTTCATACTACTTTGCTAGAAAACCACAATGTTATGACAAATGGAACAAAAATATGTGGCAAACATTAGGTCATTCTGCAGAAATCTGTAGAGGTGAGAGGTATGGCCACCACCTGTCCCACCCTGCAGGTTGCAGTCCATGTTTAGCCAGGTGTGATCTGTGACAATGACTCAAACAATACAGAGGTCCCCAGAATGTAGGACAACAAACATTTCCTAAAGTTGTCTACTACTTCCACAAAGCAATTATTTCACATCAGAAGCACGTTAATGTTATGAGAAATAGCATAACTTATGGTAATGTGACACAAAGAAGGTATATTGGCAAACCAAGGGAATCCTGTCTGTTGCACTTGCCATGGGTATGGTATGTCCTACCAACTGTCACGATACTACAAGCCATGCCCCACATAACATGTTTGATAAGGTGGCAACCCTACTCTGTGTTGCCTATGTGTGTGTGCAATATGTAGACATGTGTAGGCCCTGTGAGTAGCTACTGCCCCAATGACCAACATGTGTCTAGGCATGAATGCTAGCTGCCACCACCCACATATGTAGGTACTGCCTAAGGCTGGGCAACTGTAAGTAGTGTGCTGTCATTCACCCATAAACTGATGTTAACACACTGCAATGGGGTCATACAGTGGGTATGGAATGTTGCCAAGTTTCTGGCCTCAAGAATAATGCAGAAAACAGTACCATTATACCTTACCATATGGTGAGGACATGACTCCACTATTTCCCACATCAACAGCAACCCCAAAAACACACAAACTGCATTGACAGACCGGGGTATTCAGGTTGATAACACTGTTGAATTCAGCCATCAAGTGGTGGCAGTGGTCAGAAAAGCCTTGAACATGGTTCACCACATAGGTAAAGGGACAGCATCCAGACATATAGTCCTCAGTCAGTACAACACTACATTATCATCATGGCTGGTCTGGTATATACCTATGCAGATATCTGCAGCAACTGGAAAGGCTATGTTAAAACCCACAAAGGTTATCCATGGCCTTCAACACCTGTTCCATACAAACAGCCTCGAATCAGTATTGCCCCACTTGGTATCAGACAGGTTGTCCACAGGTAGGCTGTGGCATGCATAGATGGCAATGTTGTGTTCAGCACTTCAACAGCTGCCCCATATATGTGAGTTTAACTTTGTGCTTATTACCAGCAGGACAGGCCTGACTCACATATGTGACAGCAAAAAAAAAAAAAAAAAACTGCTGGAGAGACAGATTTGTCTTCCAGAGGATGCCCTGTATCAGGAATGCACTTCCCATACATGTCAAACAGAGTACCATGCAGACCCTCATCAAGTGCATCTGTGATGTGTAGATGGAAAACCAAAAATCTGTCTGTTGTCCAACCTGTGTCCATCAATGCCAGGGACAACAGGTGCTGATTGATGATTCTGTTGGCGATAAAGTTATGGCTAGGCTAGTAAGGAACCCAGGGCCAGTACTCTAGTAACCTTCTATGGACCTATGAACCTGTGATCCTACAAAACTCCCATGTAATAAGAGTGGCATGCTGTGTCAAGGGGTAGGCATGCAAGATTATGCTGTCTGCCCCAATTAACCATCACATGTTGTTCCATGCACACACACCTAGATAAACATGTACATATACAGTCATACCTTGGAGAAGAAAAAGTATTTGCATTGCCACTACACCATCATGAGCTTCTGTAATGGCAGAAGGTCACCATGACTTACACACACAGACCCCTGGAAACGAAACAGAATAATGTCTGTCAGACAAACATCTGTCAGCAGTACTAACAGCAATACAGCATCATGGCACACAGGTATATACACTCTGATGTGTATGCATGACAATTGCCAGAAGACAGCACCTTGCAGGTCATAACACTACTGCACTAGAAACTTCCATTAATTGTACTATATTCACCCTGCACATCACACACATATTAGCATGTCCCTGCATCAATGGTATGGATAACAGGGATGTGGCACAGGTATCATCACATGCACAGGGTGAGGTGTGGGGTTGCCAAAAGCCTAGGCTGTGCCATACAGTTGACATCACGTGTGTCTGTCTGGAGGTGTGCTGGTCATCTGGGCCAGGGGACGAGCTGTGTGTGTGTCTGTTGGTGAAATGCATGTGACAGTGCTGTGTGAGTGTGTGTATGCACAGATTCAAGCCATGTGCTAGTCCTACATGAGGGTATGTTGGACAGCCATGGACCATACATGGCAGAATATACAGTTCACTGTCTCCGGCCACGAACACAGGAACTGCTTCTGCCAGTAGTAGCACTGGCACCACCATAGCCAGGGCCAGATGTGGTACTACTTGCTGATTGTGACCAGGGTCTGCTGGGTCTGTGTCCCTCACGGGACCACACAGGAACATGTGCCCATTGCCTGCCATGTTGTGATGTGGACAGCAGCCTCCCTTCGGTAGTGCTGGTGGTATTGCCACTATGGGAGTGTGACTGTGCATGGCCATGTGGGCTCTCAACTGATGTTGTTACTGACCTATGTCCATGTGTCTGACGTCCTACTTCCAACCACATGTTCCAGCAGAGACATTGCACGGTTAAGGACTGACAATGTCTCACCCCATCATCTATCCACCACATCAGCGAAATGATGTAAGGCATCACCAATGCCATGGAGGAAGTCATGCATGCCAGGCAGTGTGGCATAGATGATCCTGAGTATCCATCTAGTGTACCATTCATAACGTGCCTGTGCCTCCATGATGGACTGACACATGTGTCGGGTGACACATGTTGTGACACCTCTGACAGGTGCTGGATGAGCAGCAGTCCTCCTTTGAGCACCCTTGTCAATCTGACTGTGTAGGACCTCACCAGCTCTGTGGCTATGGCTAGTGTCTACAGTCACAGATGCCATAGTCGCCACAGTCTTCTGTTCAATGTCACCACCCTCTTACTGCACAATATCTGCGGCTGCTGGGGACTGGGTATGTGTGGGCATACTGACTGTGTGCGGGAACAATGGGGGTAAAAGTGGGATGTTAACCAATGGGACATATTCAGCCCCCAACAACCCCACCTGTGCCTCACAATGGCCATCATCATCATCATCAGAGTCCGATGACACATTGACATTAGGGTGTGAGGGGGAGACACTCCAAACCCATTGTCACCTCTGAGAGGTAGACAACTTGATTACATTAATTCCTGCACTATAATGTCTGCTGATCCCCCCCCACACACACACACACACACACACATACAGGCGAGGTGCCATAAAGGCATTATACACACCACATCTTCTGACTAATGCCATGCATAACACACAATCAGACCACAACAGGCGCACTCTGTACAGGCCCTCAACAACATGCAGTGCAGATATGTCTAGTTAATAGTGCTAGTACTATATACCTGTGAGATACGTGACAATTCAGACTATCTGATAGATCCTCACCAAAAACACAATCCACCCATTTACACAATAGTAATGCACCCCTTTATAGCAGACTGGCTACACCTTTACAAAAATACATGCTACAGTTATGGACATAGATCAGCAACAACATCAGTTGAGAGCCCATGTGGCCATGCACAGTCACACTCCCATAGTGGCAGTACCACCAGCACTACCAAAGGGAGGCTGCTGTCCACACCACAACATGGCAGGCCATAGACAAATAGTCCTGTGTGGTCCCTTGAGGGACACAGACCCAGCAGACATTTGTCACCATCATCAAGTAATACCACATCTGGCCCTGGGTATGGTGGTGCCAGTGCCACTATTGGCAGAAGCAGTTCCTGTGCTCATGGCTGGAGACAGTGAACTGTATATTCTGCCATGCATGGTCCACAGCTGTCCAACATACCCTCATGTAAGACTAGCACATGGCTTGACTGTGTGCATGCACATACTCACATAGCACTGTCACATGTATTTCGCCAACTGACACACACAGCCCCTCCCATGGCCCAGCTGACCAGCACCTTCCAGACACACACACACATGATGTCAACTGTATGGCACAGCTTAGGCCTTTGGCAACCTCACACCTCACCCTGTGCATGTGATAATACCTGTGCCACATCCATGTTATCCATATCTTTGATGCAGGGACATGCTAATATGTGGGTGATACACAATGAGAATATAGTATTGTTACAGCTATTGCAAATATGCTACTGTGCTTACTGATGTGATGTACTGCAGTGAAACCCACTACAGATGAACATGCATGTATTTTAATATGGCTTAGCTTAACAGTAGTGTCCATGGCAAACTGGCAGCCCTTAATATGCCTAGAGTATATATGAGCCATAACAAGATAGTTCCACACTTACCAGCTATAGGATGATGGTCCCCAGCCACACCAGGGTACCTGTGGATTTGTGTGGGAGAGGTCTTGTCAGCAGACACACATGTGGCATTTGTACAGGATAATATGGGCATTTATCAACATGTACAGTACAAACTGTGATACTACCCAAATTGCTAATATTCACAATATGTGTGACATGTGCATTACAAAACCCCACCCACAAATGCAGAGTGACATAACATATGTGTAAAGGTATGCAGAAGCTGCCACTATGAATGCTACAATATTAATGTGATGACCACTGGAGGCTTAACTGGACGTTCCTCGGCTGTTGAATCTGTGCAACCCACCACCACGACATATGTTGTGCTACCTTCTTGTGAGCTGGTAGCTGCACCTATGTTTGCCAGGAACTCCTCTGTGGCTGAGAGTGGGGGTTGTGTAGCAGGCCCTCTCCTGGTGCCAGCATGGTCCCTGGCCACAGCTGCAGCCCTTTGCTGTAGCACAGTGTCGGACATGTTCATAGTTCCTGTCCTGGTGGCTCACGTCAATCACTGTTGCTATGAGGTCTGCCCACAGTGCAGCGCATCCTTGCTGGTTATGGTGAGTCCTTGTCAACAGCACCTGGTGATGGAGTCTCAAGCCATCAATAAAGGCAATGGTCTCAACTTCTGAGAAAGGTGGATTGCGACATCTATGCATTCCCACCTGACAGTCATGAAGAGGGGAACACATCAGAGGACCGCATACATTGCTCACCACAATGTACACACCCTGCACATCCACAATTGCCACCACTATCCACTGCTAAGTCTCACATCATACCCCACCATCTATCACCACAGTATGTATGTGGCTATCGGCAACATAGTGGCAATACATCATGCATTGCCCCCTATCCTGATGTTTCATGATACTTGCTGCATGTGCTATGAGGTGTTCAAATGCATTTACAATACCTATTGCACCTATTACTGCTTGTTCATAGCCTGTCTACATGGTATGCTCTGGTGCCAGCCTCCTACTGTTTTAGTAAATACCTGGTCTGTAGGCCCACCCCTCAGGTCTCCCTGGCCTTCCTCCCTCAGATTCTGGACTATATGTCTGGAAAATGTCCTACAGTTTCCCCTGCCAGTATGGTTGATATGGATGTCCTGGCACAGTATAGCACCTGCATCATGTAAATGGATGGACAATCATCTACAAACACCACCAAGGAACATGTTGTGTGAGAGATGCAATGACAGTAGGAACCTGCAGTCCATGCTCCCTCCCTTGTCAAGGCCACATATCTGTCCCCACACAGGTTGCTACCACAATCAGTACACTTCACACACCACCCACATCTACATAACACGCACACACACACACACACACACACACACACACACACACACACACACACACACACACACACACACACACACACAGACACATATATGCAATGGACCCCAACATACACATCTGCAAACAAAGGAGACCTCTGAGGCAAAGCCACACATGAACACCACAGCCGTATATGGCACACACCACACACGGCCACACACCTGTGTCCCACAAAAACGCAGGTGTCAGCACATGTCAAACATGTTACACATAGGAGACTCCATTGTGAGACACAGTGATGTGCCTCTCACCTGGCTGTATATGTGGATGGTCACAGTTGCTTGTGTGTCAGCTGACAGACTCTGCCATATTGCATACTCACTGCTTTCTGTCACCAATAAGTACTGTCATGAGTCTGTCACAGTCCATGTTGGTATGCCTGACCTCAGATGTCCGCCCTTGGACTATATGCAGTGAGACATGAGGGAGCACACTGATTATGTGTCCCAGGCAGATATGTCTCTAGCCTTATGCAGCATTCTGCTGTCACCCAGACTGATGCCGCAATACATTCAAGGCACAATTGACCTTAACATGTGGCCTTATATCCTGTGATATTCCAGGGGCTTTCAGTACCTGTGAGCCTGGGATGCTATGGTCAACAGACCACAATGCTCTGCAACAGATGGCCTCCATCTGTCTCAACTGGCCTTCGGGCATCTGGCAATGGTTCTCGTGACCCCCATAGTGCCTTTATTAGGAAAAGTGGTGAGGTTATCACTACCAACATACAACTGTCAGCACAGCACACATTGAAGGCCATGCTGCTAAACCCTAGGTGTCTACACATTACTTTTCCCTCAATGCAAGCATTCTTAACCCTGGGAAATGCTGACATCTGTGCAATCACGCACACACATGGTTCAAAGCTGCATAGAGCACCCCAGCTTTACCTGGTCTACCATCCTATCATACAGTCATACCCTGAATTGTGGGCAGAAATGGAATGGGACATGTGATTGCAGTATATATGAGACACAGTCACACCTACATGCTGTACAGGCAGTATGATGCAAAGGGGAGAGTTCACCATTGCCAACATACCTATTCATATCATAGCTAGCTACTGGCCACCACATGTGACCATGAAGCCTATCCTGCCTATATGGACCTCAACAACTATACTCTAATTTGGGTCGGCACCCTGAACCTGAGTCACTTGAATGGCCCAAATATACATTGGAAGATGTACCGATGCCAGCACACATATGGCCAGAGAGCCATCAACAGTGGAATTACAAACACCTCGGTGCAGCTAGGGGCTACCCTGACATGAGGTGAAGGTGTTTTGCTGTTGATATTACACCACACAGGTTACTACTGCAGCATCCCTACTGTGTCATTCCCTGTGGCAAGACAACCACCATGTGGTTACATTTGCAGTCACCATCTCCCACAATACCCATCTAGCTAGGGTCACACATACATACAGCTCCAATGTGGAATACAGCCTCCTGGGGGTGCTATACACAGCTTCACATCTTCAAACCCCTCTGTAGGGACTGCCACCAATATCCACACATACACACATGTGCTAGATGTGCATTTGTATAGATGCATGCAGTCAGGTATACCTGAAAGGGCTACATCATCCTCTGCAAGGATACATACACCTGTCTGGCGGACATCTGCAATACATAAGTGTCTATAACAGGGATGACATACCAGTGTCTGAGACAAACTAGTGGCAGGTACCCATTTACAAGCAATATCTCGTTAGTGTGAGCAAGCAAATGGGATCACTCCTGGGAACCTACACTGCAAACCCAGTGCCCACATTGTTGACATTCACTACAGAAAATCATCTACCGTTCTCCACATATATCTCTGCAACATCACAGGAAGCATCTGCATCTGCTAACTTGTGGTAGTTAGGGACACCAGCTATACCAGTGCTGTAGGTATTGCATAACTGATGCCTGACAGAGTCAGAGTAGGCTTCACCCCCTGTCCCCACATCAGTACATCAAGATGTGCACAGTACCTGCCTCCTTCTCCTATATGTAGGGAACAGGTCACCACTGTCATGTGAAAGTCATGGTATACATCTGCCATGGGAGCCTATCACATGACAGGATGCATCCTACATGACCCCAAGCATAACCTTGCAACTACATAAGCCACTGTATTCAAATGAGGCCTGACTACTGCCTTTGTCCCAGCCGTGTGAAGGACAACCACTGTCACCCCTTTACACTAAGGTGGTGCATCCACCAATCAGTCACAGTATACACCCATCAGCCTAACTTAGCTGTTCTGCAAGGCCATAGCACAGTTTATAGTGCAGCTCTTTAACAAGAATATTGGCAACCTCCACACACTCCACCACTCACAGTTAGACTTTGTCAAGGAAGGGATCATGTCTGCTACACTCACTTGACCTCCTTGACACAGTCACCAAAGCCATAGATGGGGGGGGGGGGCGTACCTCCCGACCATACTGAATTACTCTGTTTTTACTGAGTTTTGGGGTCCAAATGAAGGGGTGTCACGATTCCCGAGTGGCACTCCATCATTTCCGATTTTGTTGCCTTTTTTTTTAATGTTTTGAATTTTCTGCGCTGTTAGAGCTGACGTCATTACGTGTGCGATGACGTCAGCTCCATCAGCGCTACTAGCCAGTCGGAATTGAGCTCAAGGAGCTCACGTCATCATTTCTGGCTGGCTGTGAGCAGGAATTACAGGTTGTCTTTACTTTTGAATTAGAGGCTGGCTTTAGTAAACTACTTTGCTTGCTCTGAGAAGAACTAAACTGCTTTGCTTGCTGTCAAGAATGGAAGAACTAAACTGCTTTGCTTGCTGCCGAGAACGGAAAGCTTTGCCGAGAAGAACAGGCTAGTTTTGGACATTTTTGCTGCTGCTGCCGTAAACAGACTTTTACATTGCTAGTAAGGAAACAACAAGTGTGTGTGTGTGTGTGTGTGTGTGTGTGTGTGTGTGTGTGTGTGTGTGTGTGTGTGTGTGTGTGTGTGTGTGTGTGTGTGTGTGTGTGTGTGTGTGTGTGTGTGTGTGTGTGTGTGTGTGTGTGTGCGTGTGTGTGCGTGTGTGTGCGTGTGTGTGTGTATGATGTAGGGAACACATATTTTGTTTGTGTTGATAGAGTATGAATAGAACTCATTGTCTTTAAAACAAACGTCAGTCTGGAACATAAATAATATCAGTCTATATCATTTTAGGAAGACTCGGTTATGAAAAGATTGCAATATTGTATTTGTGTTCAGTAAAGACAATAAATGCACAAATGTTCAATCTGTTACTAATATCCTGTCAAAGAAAAATATAGTACCAATCCCTGTAGAAGTGCAATAATATGAGTGAAAGCAATTCACCCCATCAGATGCAATTTAATCCATTTATTTGATCATTTATTCACTCTCAGTCTTTGAAGTAATTTATCAAAATTCATGAGCGGCTTCTTGATTGGTAGCAGCATCACTCTCACTTCCATTTATTTCTGCCATTCATCATACTGTAATGAAATCAATATTGCCACAGAACAAATCTACATGACTGGCAGGAAGACTTCCATGTCTAAAAAATGTATTTCTGATTCAATAAGCAGAGCTGATGATGCACATTTTAAATGTGTGGATGGCAATCATCTCAGCGACAGCATTCCATGATTTTTTTTTCATAGTCAGTTGTTTTCACCAAAGGAGGTCATATGAGTTTTAGCAGTAGGTTGAAATGTGTTTTCTCTTTGATAAATACTTCTAATAAAGATGTCTGTAATGCATCTTAAATCCACAGTTCCAAAGGACATGAGCAGTGTTCCGTACATTTGCATGCTTATCCAGAATTGTAGCAGTAGTTCCCTTCTTAAATGTTTGGTTTCTGTGACAATACAGCACAAAAATGGATCCAACATTACCAAATGCCTCTAGAATTCTGTAGTCTGAAGCATCATTTGCATGCAGGTAATAGTCAGGATTTAGTTTCTTTAACCACTGTGCGACACTGGTGACAAGCTTGCACAGTTCTTAGTGTTGCTAATTCACTCCTCCAAGTTCGTTGGTTCAGTTCTCATTTGTGATGCCTTCTATGAAGAACTTGCATAGCTCACCCATGCCTGTGCACATTTTCACTGGGGGTTCTGATTTGCTTCCATATTAGAAATACATGAATGAATTGGCATTACTCCATATCGCCCCTAGATGTTGTGCTGCATACAAGTAAGGTGTGTGTGTGTGTGTGTGTGTCTGTGTGTGTGTGTGTGTGTGTGTGTGTGTGTGTGTGTGTGTGTGAGTGTGCGTGCGTGCGTGGTGTGTGTGTGTGTGTGTGTGTGTGTGTGTGTGCGTGTGTGCGTGTGTGTGTGTGTGTGTGTGTGTGTGTGTGTGTGTGTGTGTGTGTGTGTGTGTGTGTGTGAGCCTGCATTTGCATCCTGTGATGGGTTGGCATCCTCCTATGGGATTGATTCTGTTGCTTTGTACCCAGTAATTCCCTGAATTTAATTAAGAGGGTAATCAAGTAATCAGTGAATAAATTAATCTAGTTGGCCACCTTGTAAGCTGGGTGGATTGTAGATGCTGTCTGGAGATTTGTCTAAAAAAGAAGCCCCTGATTGAGTAGCCATAAGTTACAAGGGTCAGTCATAACATGAAGCCAAAAAGAGGCATCTTTGCATCATTTTGTGACTAGTGTGACCAGAGTGCTTGTGTTTTCTGAAATGTTCTGGATTGGGCAGTTTTGTAGATATTGGTTCATGCATTTTCTTTCATTGCCTACAGTACAGCCTACTGGAAAAATGTTCATTCAAGCAATAAATTTTAAATGTGCTCTGTCTAACAAGTGTGCTGTATTATACAAGGAATATAACTTAATAAAGTCAGGACGGTGTATCAAAGAAAAGAACACATGTATGTTTCTTGTTTTGTGTGCAAGGGGCCAATGATTTGAAAAAAGCCCAAATGTAATCTTTATCCACCACTGGCCAGATGCATTTTCTTTGGATGTGGTGCGGGTTTCAATGCTGTTTCAATGAATGTGAGTTTCAAGGGCAGAGAAGTTTTAATGCAAAGTCTATTTTCATTGTGAGACAGTATTGCTTTATCAGATGTCTGTTAATGTCTATGCATTGATGTGCTGCAAAATGTAAAAATAAAATCCAAATAATCATTGTAGAAGTAAAGCAGTATGCACACATTAGTGTTTATGGTAAATGGGGCGAAATAGCCAGGTAATAGGACATTGGAATGGCTGCAGGGGGACTCTGGTGCCATATTTTGGTTGTCTGTTCTTCAGTTTGTGTTCGAAAGTTGATATCCCACAGTTCCATCGGAGTGGGTGGGGTTACATAATTAAGTACGCAAATTAGATGTTAATCAGAGTACAGATTTGTACCTATTTTTCATGGGCCTTGTCCAGATTTTTGATGTTTCCAGGTTGAGATGTATGACACACACACACACACACACACACACACACACACACACATACACACACACACACACACAAACTGTTCCTACCTACTTCATCTGTTTGTTTCACCCTGGATGTCCTGCTCGCAAGTGCAGCCTAAGCAGAGTCTGACTCTGCTCTAAAACGGACTCTGTTTCATTTTGTCCTGGACCAGCAGCCAAATAAAAGGGGAATAAAGCCAGTCTGTTCATTTCACAGACCGCTTGCGAGGACTTATTTCTATAAAATGTAAACCGCTTGCAAATAGATGCAACTGCAAGGACTTTGCATAACATGTAACCTGCTCACAAATAGATACCAGTCCAGAAGCCATATAGTTTCCCGCTCACATCCATTTCAAAGTGAGCCAGCTGAAAATATGTGCTGAGATCAATTCCAACAGGCTGGTAGCCCCAGCAGAGCTGATGTCATCACACATGTGATGACGTCAGCTTAAACGGGGAAAATGTTTTAAAAAAAAAAATGCTGGGATAAAGTCGGAAATGAAGGGGTGCCACTAGGGAATCATGGTACCCCATTATTTGGACCCCAAAACTCGGTAAAAACTGAGTAATTCGGTACGGTTGAGAGGTATGGTGTGTGTGTGTGTGTGTGTGTGTGTGTGTGTGTGTGTGTGAGTGTGTGTGTGAAGAACTGTCTCACAACTCATAGCAGTTGGTGTACCAGTCAGTCTGCACTTCCATGCTCACATCCTTTGTCACTTAACATAAGAGTTAGAGAGCATGATGTTTGCTTCACCTTTTCTGCATAGAAGGTTTTAACTTAATGGTATATATTGACTATTGACAAGAATGAGAATTATGTGAGCGTTTCACCATCAGGTAGAAATTGTGGAATTGGGCTTAACTTCTTTATCAAGGACTATGCTGGGGGAAAAGCACATTATTAAGTATAACAGTTAGATCTTTTGACAACAGTGGAAAGCACAGGAGTAAATGCCAGTGAACATATTTACATAGTGTCATTTTTAGCAACAACACATTTTAATGTTGACTTCTCCTAAGGGTTGTTGAAGGAAGCATGGCTGATTTTTAGACTCCCCACCACAACACCGTAAACTTACTAATCTGGAAAGTCCAATGTCCTTTAGTACCAGGGGATTTTCTATGTATGCATTTGTAAAGAGAAGTCAATGTAGTGCATGGTCATTTATTTCTGCACAGCATCTGTTATAGTGCATTTGCTTAACAGTGAGTTGCTGAGTAGCAAAAATGCATCACTGGGTGTATGTTGGTATCTTGCATTTAGTAGCTGGTTACCATTTTTACACACCTTCCCAGACTTCATTTGCTTATTTTGTTGAGTAGTTTTATTTGATCGCTGGTTATTCCACACTTTCTGTAAACTGTTTCCACAAACTGCCCTGTGCATTCATAAAGAGGCCTAGCTGTTTCACCTAGGGATGTTTGGGGGAGGGGGCAGGGTACATACTTCTCAATTGTCCAGAAATGTGCAGAATAATTGGATTTCATATTTTTGGCTCAATAATCAAAAATGTATGTGTGTGTTCTATAACAAATCATCGAGGATAGCGGTCTAAAAATAATGGCAGTCATTTGAGTTTCAAACTGTACATCTTTTAGAAAAAAGTCATACAAAGTAAAACCTGTTCTAGAAACCTTTGGTTTATAAGAATGATAATTAAAACCCATTTCTGTTTTTTTGATCTTGCAATGAGGTGGGCAAAACTGCAGAGGTACACAGCTGTATTTCACCTCTCTATACTAGTTTTTATGTTTTACCAAGTTTGTTTGTCTTGGTGATGTCATGAAGGTGGTAGGTAACCTTTCTTATCAGCAGAACCGAGTCTGCCCATGTTGAAAATGTTGCACTACTCTACTTTGCACTAATGTTTAAGTAGATGGACTTTATTTTGAAGTCCTGCAGCAGTTTTTGAACCTTTGAGCTTAGCAACATCACAAAAAATATTTGTTGATTAGCTGTTGTTGACTGGATAATCATTGTTTTGTTTTGTCAGAAAGGGCAGTGGGCTGAATTGCATCATCCTGATCACGAGAATATAATTAGATTATGTCCTTGATAGAATGAAAGTAGTTAATATGTGGTACACTATAACACATATGATTAATCGAAGTGGTATGACTACATTCATTCATTCATTCTATGATTAACCTGGTAAACTTTTTCGTGTTTGGGAGTCTGGAGTCTGTCCCAAGTTCAGCCAAAAGGTAATCTTTATCCACCACTGGCTAGATGCATTTTCTTTGGATGTGGTGTGGGTTTCAATGTTGTTTCAATGAAAATGAGTTTCAAGGGCAGAGAAGTTTTAATGCCAAGTCTGTTTTTATTGAGACAGTGTTGCTTTGTTTGGTAGCTTTGTTTAGCAGATGTTTATTAGTGTTTGTGCATTGTGCTAAAATGTAAAAATTAGCCTAGAAAAGCTCACCCAGATTCTGCTACACTTTGTTGTGAAGGAAAGGTTAGGTTGCTTTTTATTTGCTGTATTTTGTATTACTTCATTGCTTTTTTATATTTTGAATACTGTGATTTTTTTTCTTTACCTTGTGTTTTACTTGTATTCTGCTTTTAACTGCATATTAAAACTTCAAAAGAGACCACAGCTCTGTCTCTTGTGAGTCAGGCAGAAATTAGAACTGATCAATTAAGGACTCATACATAAGATAGAAGAGGTCACTTAAGGTTAATCATTTGTGAACTGATGGGATGGAGCTAGGAACTAAACCTTCTGTTTAAGGGGTAAAATAAAACATTTCAGAGCTTTACTAGAAAAGCTCACCCTGACTCTGCGACACTTTGCAGTGAAGGAAAGGTTAGTTTGCTTTTTATTTGTTGTATTTTGTATTACTTGATTGCCTTTTTATATTTTGAATACTGTGATTTGTTTTCTTTACCTTGTGTTGTACTTGTATTTTGCTTTTAACTGCATATTAAAACTTCAAAAGAGACCACAGCCCTGTCTTTTGTGAGTCGTCAGGCAGACATGTTTTCCCCACCCTCCCACCCACTTACTGTCATGTTCTTAAATACCACTGTCTTTCTAGCTGCCTGCCTCTCATGTTAATTTGACCATATAACTCATTTTCTCTCTGCTTTCACTGGCTTGTGTGAGTAAGCACAACATTATCATTTTGTGAAATCACTCCCCTTCAACTATTTAAATTTATTGGCCATCCTACTGTATTTCATAGTACCAGAATACAAAATTTTAAAAATAGTGACTCTCCACTAAAACTTAACTTTTTAGTCAGGTAAAACTTAAGTTACCTACTTTCACATCTAACTTATCTAGTGCACACCACAGTATTTAGGATAAACACTTTTTTTCATCTTACCTTTAAGCATCCCTGTGACTAGCACTTGCTCTAATACCTGCTGGAAAGCACTAGGAAGCCTTAAACTGACAAAAGTACTCAACTCTCATTGTTAATAAGGAGAAATTAATCATAGGCACTAAACAGCCTATAACTGCAAAGTACCTTTCTAAGGCAAGGGAAAACAGCTCCTGTACTTTACAAGAAAGCACCAAACCAGGCATGTCCAAGGTTCAGCTTCCGGTTATTTCTCCTATCCACCTGGTGAATCTGAGCATACTGGGCAATGCAGCAATTGCCTCATCTACACAGATAACCCTCTCCTCTTACCACCCAACATTATAACCTGTGAGAGATGCACTTACATAGCCAAACTGGAAGCAAAGTTCTCTCCACCCAAGATTGTGCTAGACAGTCAAGAGGAGAAGGTTAACACCTGCACTACACCTCAAGCAACACATAGCCCTTATAAACCCACACCACCAACACCCACACATAGCAACATTAAATCCACATATGTGGAGGCCCTTAACTGTAACCTGCCCAAGCAACAAGGACCTCCGAAGCTGAAATGCAAAAAAACACCAATCACAAACAAAGTGTGACATAGCTCACAACACCAATGTGCCACCCAGCAATAGCCCCTAAGTCAAGACAACGTACCTAACACTTTAGTCATAGGTGACTCCATAGTCAGGCACACTGATGTCCTACTCACCAGGCTGAACAAGGTGAAAATTACAGTCAGCTGCCTGTCAGGAGCCAGGATCCACCACATAATGCATGCACTAAAGTCACTCCACAACAAATACAAATATAACTCTGTCATTATCCACGTTGGAGTGAATGACTTGAGATGTACCTCCCTGGACTACATGAAAAGAGACACGGAAGAGCTCTCGCATCATGTGGCCCAGGCAGGTATGACCCTAGCCCTGAGTAGCATCCTGCCTTCGCCCAGAATGATACCACAATATAAGGACAAAATGATTGACTTCAACAATTGGCTAAGCTTCTGGTGTCATTCAAAGGCAGTATCTGTCTGCCTGGAATGACATGATTGACAGACCACAATGCTTTGCTATAGATGGTCTACACCTGTCGCCTCTGGGATTCAGGTTACTGGCTAAGGCTCTTGCCACCCCTATAGTGCCTTTTTTAGGCAAAGTTCAAAGGACAAAACCGCCACCGTAACAGGTACAAGCATGCAAATTCTGAAGGTAATGCTACTCAATGCTAGATGTCTAAACCTCAAAATGCACTCTCTTGAAGCACTCCTAAAAATGGAGAACATCAATATCTGTGCAGTAACTGAGACCTGGTTCAAGGCTCCAGAGAGCACCCCTGCAATACCAGGCTAGACCTCTTACCACACTTTTTGGCCACCAAACCAGGACCGAAACACTAAAGGTGGAGGAGTGCCCATATTCACCAAGGATATTCACACCATCAGGCTAGTTGCCCAACACAATGTGTCTGAAATTCTCCAGGTATAACTAACACTAGGTAAGACTGCAATCCAAACTGTAGCTTGCTACAGATCCCCCCACCATGCCCCAAGATTCTCACTACACCTTTCTAAACATACTGAAAAATATTAAGATACAACCAAACACCCTAATACTGGCTGATTTCAACTACACTGCCATTAACTGGGAAAACTACTCCTGTACCAACACCTTTGCCTAATGGTTCTTGTAATTCATAAATTCCAATGCCCTGGATCAACTAATCCATAATCCCAACAGGAGCTCCAATATCCTAGACCTGGTCATTACCAACATGGGAAATCAATGCTCCACACCAATGGTCACCCCCTCATTGGTCAGGTCTGACCATAAGCTAATCACCCTTAACATCCACATCCCACCCCCACCCCCATTAAGGAAACCTCCATAAAAAAACTTCTCCAAAGCCAACTTCATGCTACTCAAGTCAGAAGTGACAAACGTCATGACAGCCATACAGACGAGAACTGAATGTTCGACTGCTGAACCCTACACTAAGGCACTGTATGAGCACATCCACTCATGCATGATTTGTGCCATCCCAAATAGAACCAAGATGCTCTGCTCCAAAAAATGAAAGTCAATCTGGTGGTCCCCTGCCATAAACAAACTTTACAACAAAAGGAAGAAACTGTTGCAGAAAAGAAGAAAATCCAAGGATGCAAAAAAATACCTTGCCAGCTTCAGTAAGAAGCTAAGATCCCTCATAATATCCTCCAAAGCTAGTTACAAAAATAAAATTGCTAAAGATTCCAAAGACAACCACAAGGCATTCTATAACTATGTCAAAAATCTAAATGGTAATGCTCAGATCTGCTCTGAGCTACAACAGAATGGCATTAAATATATTGTTCCCAAGGATATGGCCAATATCCTGGCAGATCAATTCATTGCCAACTTCACCCTCCTCTCACCCCCTAAACCCATCTCAGTAAGTACTGGAAGATTGCCATATTCTGGTAATAACTGCCACACAGGTAAAAAATGCACTCTCCAAAGCTAAGAGTACAGCATTCATGGGAACAGATGACATCCCAGGCTGTGTACTACATGAACTACAAAATGAACTGGCACCTCACCTAAGTGTCATGTTTAATCATAGCCTCACCTCAGGCTTCAGGCCCACTGAGTGGTGCACAGCTACAGTTATCCCACTCCACAAGGGGGGAATCTACCTTGGATCCTGGGGACTACTGCCCCATCTGTCTGATGAGCCTGATCTGTAAGGCCATGGAACGTATTATCATGGAACTTATAAACAAAGACATTTGCAACCTTCAAACACTGGACCCCACACAGTTTGGGTTTGTGAAGGGCTGATCTTGTCTCCTGAACCTGATTGACTTCTTTGAATCAGTCTCAAGAGCCGTGGACAAGGGTAAGGTGGTCCACACAGCCTATCCGGACCTCACCAAGGCCTTTTACACCACCCCCCACTCTGGAATCATAGATACACTTACTAAGCTGGGCATTAATCCATATGTCACTTGATGAGTTGCCAACTGGCTTACTGACAGAACCCACACTATAAAAGTAGCCGACTCCAAATCCAGCTTCAGAGAAGTGACAAGTGGAGTACCTCAGGGTTCAGTCCTGGGACCGCTCTTGTTTGGTATCTACTTCTTTGAAGTATAGGCCAACATTAAGGGACTCTGGCTAACAAAGTTCGCAGATGACTGCAAACTGGGAGCCATTATTGAATCCCCAAATGATGTGGATACTCTACAAAGGGACCTTACAGAAACAGATGCTTGGAGCCTGAGTCATGGGCTCAAGCTCAATGCCAAGAAATGTATAGCTATCCCCTTTGGGAAAAAACATGTACCCATGAATTACTGCATAGGTGGCAGTACACTAAATACTGAAAGTGTGATAAGAGACTTAGGGACACAGGTGGACAGTGGTCTCACCTTCGATAACCACATTGCCACAACAATCAGGAAATCCTTCTATGTGGCACACCTCATCACTAAGGGCTTTTCTTACAGAAAAAAGGAGGTCATTGTCCCACTGTACTCATCCCTCATTAGACCCATTATAGAATGCAATGCCTCGTTTGATATGTACCTCTCAAGACATCTGCAACAACTGGATAGGCCGCAGAAATACCTCACTAAAAGAATCACAGGCCTAAAGCAGATGGCCTACGTTGACTGCCTTAAAAAACTCCAGCTATACTCTGTTGCATATCATCTATTCAGAGGCAATCTCTGCTTAATATACAAAGCCATGTCAAACCCAGAGCTGTTGGACATGCTACACTTAAAGAAATCCCAATCCCTCAGAACCACACACTCCAGGGATCTAAACCTTGTCATCACAATAAACAAAACATGCTGGAGGGATAGGTTCCTGACCTAAATACTCCCCAGACTCTGGAATAGACTGCCCATACATGTCAAGCAGAGTACCTCTTTGGTCCTCTTCAAAAGGAACCTTGATGATTGGATGGCAGAAAGGAAATTCACCCCGGGGATCACATCAGTCGCCCTGCTAGACAGGGGTCCAGGGAAGTAAATAGTGTGGGAAGAAATATCCAGGGAATTGTTATGGCTAGGCTTGTATAGGCCCTAGGGCCAATAGCCTAGTACCAACCTATGAACCTATAAAATCCAAATCATTGTAGAAGTAAAGCAGTATGCACACATTAGTGTTTATGGTAAATGGGGCGAAATAGACAGTTAGTGGGACATTGGAATGGCTGCAGGGAGACATTGGTGCCATATTTTAGTTGTCAGTTCTTCCATTTGCGTTTGAAAGTTGGTATCCCACAAGTCCAATGGAGAGGGCAGGGTTATGTAATTAGGTATGCAAATTTGATGTTAATCAGCGTACAGATTTGTAACTATTTTTCATCGACCTTGTCCAGATTTTTGATGTTTCCAGGTTGAGAGGTATGTCTTGGACAGTGGAGAGAGAGAGAGAGAGAGACACTCATATATGCACTAAAAGAGTGACTGACTACTTTAAGGGAGCATGAAGTAAAGGAGGGGAAGTGGATGAGAATGAAGAGTGTAAAAACAATGGTGGGGTTGTTGGGGAACTGGGGATAGAAGAAGAGTGAAGCAGGTTACTCGCACCAACACATTAACATGAGTTAATCTGTAATCAAAATGTAAACACAGTAATGGTCCCAAAACAGACAATGATTGGTATTAAATTAGTCCAATTTAGTAAAATGTTAAAAACATGTTATGAGCTGCAGTTCATGTCCTCTCCAACAAGGTCCTTGTGTGCCTCATTAATGTATCTTTCCTTCTGATTCTACATATTTCTTTGCTGAGATCAGAGAACTAAGTCTGGATAGTAACACAGATGTTCAGAGAAGTGATGATGTTGATATGAAATGGCTTTATGTGAACTTTTTTTCCCTTTCTGGTTGCAGATCTATAGTCATGCATATGCAATGGCTTCACTTAAATTTTGCCAATATCCCATGTTTTTGTTTTCTGTTTTTCAGGAACATATCTGGTCCTCCACGCTATCTGAGTGATGTTTTTGAAAAATACAGATTGATTTTGGACTTAAACCCAAATGCACTAGCCATATGCAGTGTGCACCATATCACCAACCCCCACCCTAATTAATTAACTGATTTTATATATATATATATATATATATATATATATATATATATATATATATATATATATATATTACTTTATAGGATCTGGTTCCTTTAATTTCTGCAGAGTTACTGTGTACCTGTTTCTCCATTTTAAATACCCAGTTATGGTAGAGATTGTTTAAAATACACATTTTAATATGACAATGGCTTCATCTGAATGTGAACAGGCTAAGTTTCTGGGAGTTATTCCAGTTATTCTTTTACTTCTCAGATTTTGTTTTCTTGCTTCATTCTCTAATTTCTGTTCATATAACTGCAATTTCATTTCATTGCAATACTGGATACCACCTTTGATGTTTATTGTTTGCATCTAGTAATATAACTTTACCCTGCATATGACAGACTCAAAATTAAATAAAATGAGTTTAAAACTAATGTTATGTACCTGGATCCTAGTAAGAATACCTTGGGCTTTGAATAACTTGTGTGAGGCTACTCCTGTTCTTATTACGCAGCTTAAAAAGCTACCCTCTGTTTTCTTCTTAATAACCTGTCTGATATCTACTTTATCATTTTTTTCACTAAACTGAACATTGTTCCATGTCTGAATGCTTATTCTTCACTGTATTGTTTGTTACCATTTATTTCTATGACTTTTGTTATACACTGTGTACAAAAGTATTCAATTACCTTTTCAGATACCTCAAAAGCAAATAAATAAGTCATAAAATAAACTGCATGTTTCTGCTAGTATAATATCTTCAGTTATACTTAATTGGCATGCAATGTTTTGCATTCTTAGACCGGATTTACATGATGGAAAGAAAGATTCTTTGTTCACTGCTTCTTCTCTGCTTTCAAAATAATAACTTATCTGTTGTTTTCTTAGCCAAAAATTACAGAAACTTTTTCAGCATGGGTTAAAATAAGTTGTCCTTTAGCTGGAATATTCATGAGATGTTGTGTCTTTCAGCTTTTAGGGGTCGCCACAGTGGAACACCGGTCCGCTAATGATTGGCAGTAGATTTTTACGTGCCGAGTTGCCAGCTCTAATGCACAACCTTCAACGAAGGTACGCCCATTCACGCATGTTTCCACACAGAAGACTCTCTAGCTGACAATCGAACAGGACAACATCTTATTGTGAGGCGACAATGCTACTGCAGCACCACCACCGCTGGAATATTCATGAGATAAAAATCAAAAAAATTCCCACGACATTAGTTTTAACTTTGAGTAAACAGTTTGTCATTTGTTAGGCTAAACCATTTACCATTCCTGTTTAAGTGTATACCATCAAAAATTATACTTGACCTCTCTCAGTTATGTGAACAAAATCTATTTTAAGGAAACTTATTTTTAGAATCTGTTTTTATTCAGTTCCTGAAAGATAAGCTTTAAATTACAGTTGTTATTGTTGTTGTTTTTTTTTTTTTTTTTTTGCAATATGATATGCCTTTCAAAACGTTGTTAGCCTTGTCATTGTATTTAAAAAGTCCATTCACTTGTTAAGCTTCCCCTCAGAATCATAGCATTGCTGACTGTCACATTTTAATAGAGGAAGAACTGATAAAATTTCTTAGAATTTAGCAGTGTGAGTTGATTAAATCGCTACTGTATTTTGAAACAGAGTTTACATCCTGAACCATCTGGGAAAATTGTAGTTTCTTTATTTAAAGTTTGTCTGCAGTGTTTAAATCAGTAAATATAAAATGTACAACAGACACATACATATTGATGGATAAACATTAGACAGTATTATCGTGTGAATGTCAATCATCTGGGCAACACATGAAACATATATATATATATATATATATATATATATATATATATATATATATATATATTTGTCAGGTGCTAATATGTGTTAGTTGTGGGTCTATATCATAACATCAAAGTGTCAAAACTTCGAATGTTACAACATCAAACCCAAAATTACGAAATCTGAAAACCTCAAAGACTGAGAACAGCTATTTATTTCCAGTGATTTTTTTCCCAGGGAAAAAAAATCGCTGTTCCAGTACAAAACGCGAAACACATGGACACTACAAACTATTTCTAATGTGGGGGGCTGTGCCCCCCCATACCCCCCTACTTAAATATACCAACTCCGAGATTGCACCACAGTGGAGGAAATAGTGAAGCCGTGGACACGGCCCACCAAATTATTTCCCTGGGAAAGAATTTGATGTTCTGCGGCTTCAATATTTTCAGTCTTTGATCTTTCAAGTTTGAGGTTTTGGTATTCGAACTTTTCAGCGTTCGATGTTTAGATATACACCCATTAGTTGTGTACCTCCTTAAATGTATTCATGCAGGATGAAGGAACCCAGACAAACCTGTTTATAATGAGATGAATGAAGCTGTTGACAAAAAGGGGAAAAATCCTCTTAAAGCTGAGTACAAAAAAAAGAAAAAAAAGGAAAAAAAAAATTAGTTCTGCCATTGTAGCAAACTGCATGCTATAAATGTGGATTACTACAGATAAAAATAGAATACACAAAGTGCTTTAGGAATTCATCTGTTACTGGAAATCCATAAATGCATTATTATCATTCCATTTTGAAAGCCATTTCTGCACTCCTCTACATCATCATGTGCCAATCATGCCCCCCCGCACCTTGCATGCAAGACAGTTACCCTATTCACCCTTCCATAACTGCAACTCTCTCTGTATACATCCCATAGTATTGGAAAATGTTCAGCTTGTAGTAGGACATAAACTGTGCCCTGTATGGCTTTGTGACACAGTGCTGTAAAGTGCAGATGAACCCCTAGAGCAGTGACTATGACACTGAAAATGGCATGTTGAGACATAACATATTACTTCTGTTGGAAGTGGTCATATCACAATAATCTGCTTCTCAAACTTGCAGCATGTAATGCTTAGAACTTCAAGGAGCTTCCATGTTGCTAAAGCACCTAATGCTGTCTTGAAAGTTATGCAGTTAATAGATTTTTGGCTTCAAAAATATTCATGTATAACTTTATAATTGCACCATAGTTTCATCTGATTTTGCCCAGTAAGGGCCATTGCATGTGGGTATGAGCTGGGAGTAAATGTACTTCATTAATTAATATGACAAAACTAATTTTCTACTCAGGTCTGTATTCATGTGTTGATAACTGTTAAGATACAATAGCATACGTAATCCTAAGTTTATATTGCTTTCCACTGTACAGCAGTGTTTCCTCAATGTAGCAATGGTCGATGAACTATAACCATGCCATTTATAAATGTGTCTCTAAATTGTGAGCGCCACACAGCTGTTAAACAATAACATCATCTAGTAGTAATCTATGTTTCATATCTGTCACATACAGGTTACCGTGTCACCACATATCCTAGTAATGCAACTGTGAGTTGTACCAAATTGTCAGGAGAGTACATTTTTGTATATTTTTATTTTTATTTATTTTATATTTGTTGACTGGGTTTGTCCAACTGGGCTACAAATGCCTATTTTCAGCGGAGGCCAGAGGAGAAAAGCTCCAACAGAAAATAGAAATTTTACATATTGAATACATATAGAAATACATTCATCAGTACCACAGATTACTGCATTACAGTGCCACACATTACATTCATCAGTACCACACATTGGCCAGGATTTTCAAAAGCTTGCATGGAGTTGTAGAGTAGTGTAAGAAGTCAAACAGGCAATATGTCTGCCGTGCAATCCAGGAACAGCTGGCAGGGGCATGCACAAGAGCTGCTAAAGCTAGTCTTTTACGGACAGCATCATGGTACGCAAATTTCCTCATTTGCTGGTGAAATCCATGCAAATGAGGTAAATTTGCAATCCAGGAAACATGAACCTGTCTGTGGAAGATTAGTCTTAGCTGCAGAAATGTACTTAGTTAGTAATGGAGTACTGTTCTGCAAATAGCTAAACGGAGCTGTGACAACTCCAAATAAAGGATGCATACAGTTGAGGAAGCATGCCAATGGGAAAATATAAGGCCATTGGCATTTATAAAAGTTTAAAAATATAAAAATCTAACTTTTTTTCCCCCGATGTCCGATGTTTAAGCATAGCGCAGCACCGCACGAACGTGCAGCACTTATAAAAACAAGAAAACAATTAAAAAAAGCCAAAAATAGGCATTTTCACTAAAAAGCTTATTCTGCCATGCAGGTGAATGGCAGGCTGCAGACAACATGGCCACTAACTACTGGTAGCTAAGGGGGGGAAGCTCAGTGTGAGAGATGTAACCATGCATTAGTAGGCAATCCTATGCAAATGAGGATAAGGATAGTGAATCACAATATTCCCCAGCATGTGAGGCATGTCCCAAGAGTGTAAGAGTAGGAGTGGGTGAGTAGTAGAGTAGAATATAGGTGACATCATGAGGGGGTGTGTCAAACAGGCTGTAAGCTAATTGGAGCACAGTGGCTTATGTTTGCTTTGAGTTGCTCAGGATTGCAAGAGGTGTGCGTACAGTTGTCCTATTTGAAAACCTCAAACCCAAGATGCACACTGTTAAAAGATAGGAAACTCCTTGCAAACATACACAGCACATTGTGTGCTTTTGCGTGGCGCTGCTCCATGCGGAAACAGGAAGGCAAAAGGAAGGAAAAGAAGTAGTAGGAAGTTAACTAAGGAGAACTAGCAGAGCTGCCAGGTGAAATATATCAGAATCAGCCAATTACACAGGCAGCAGACTAGCCCAGCCCAGCCCAGCACTTTAAACTCTGCAAACACCATCCCCCCCTGTTTTTTCTTAAGAACTCTGCAACACTGCAATATACAAAGAGGGAAAGCTTAAAAAGCTTAAGTCAGGCAAAATGTTAGGGGCTGCTCTTGCTATCATAAACCAACATGTGCAAGGTGCTGAGGGTGGTGATGTTGTGAATGCTGCTGAGCAACCCATAGTGAGGAGACGGAGAAGAGTGTACAGACCCAGGGTAACCTACCAGGAGCTACATGAGATAGAGATAGTGGAGCACTATAGGGTGGACAGAGACCTCCTACAGCAAATTGTTGAGCTGTGCCAGCCACGCCTCACACACAGAACCAACAGAGGGGAACCCATCCCAGTGGATACCAAGGTATGTGTTGGCCTAAGAATACTAGCTACAGGTACCTTCCAAAGACCAATTGGTGATATGATGGGGATTTCACAGGCATCAGCATCCAGGGTACTCCACCAGTTCCTGGATGCCATGTCAGCACATGTCGGTGAGCATGTATATTTCTCCAATTCCCGTGAGGCATTGGCCAGCAATATGCGTCTTTTCCACCAAATAGCAGAATACAATGAGGTAGTGGGTGCAATAAACTGCACGCGCATATGCATCAAGGCATCACCCGTTGAGCGGGGTAGAGTATACATCAACCGCAAGGGCTTCCCCTCCATCAACTGCCAGGTCATGTATGATGCTCAGGGTGTAAAAATGAAAGTGTGTGCTGGCTGCCCTGGAAGCTATCATGATTCCCACATCTGGCATCTGATGCAGCTGTACCAGAGATTTTCCAATGGGGACATCCTGGATGGTTACCTAGTGGGGGATGCTGGATACACACTGGAGCTGTGCCTGATAACACCCATCAGAAATGCACACACACCTGAACAAGAACTCCATAATGAGGCACACACACAAACAAGAAACACAATTGAGTGTGTGTTTGGGATGCTCAAGTCAGAGTTCCGGTGCCTGGACACATCTGGTGGAGCCTTGCAGTACTCACCAACTACATATACCCAAATTGTCATGGTATGTACCATGCTACACAATATGATCCTGCAGAAACAACTGCAGCAGGAACAGCATGGGGCAGGGCCAAACAGCCCCCCACCATTGCCAAGGCCTGCACAGGCACAGTGTGACTTGGAGGAGGAACAACCTGAGCTTGCCCCAGTAGGCAGAAGGAGGCATGACCAGTATGCCCTGGCCTTGGCAAAGAGGCAACGCATAGCACATACACTGACTCAGTAGGAATCCTGAAAATGACACCTCTCTCTGACTCACACATACGGTAAAAGGGATGCCTAACTTGACACTACCTTGTTTTCAAACATGTATAGGGAGTGTACTATGTGCATCCGACATAGGCAGCCCTGCATCACCACCTGAGGCATGAGTGCCCTATTTTAAGCAATATAAAGCACTGCTAAGCACATTTTACCAGTATTAAGCATATTTAAATGCAATTGCGCGTAGCTGGGCACCGTGCTAAACAGCGCAACGTCAGGCAACGTTGGGCAATGTTGGGCAAAGCCGGGCAAAGTCGAGAAAAGTTGGGTAAACACACTCACACCTGCTTAACTGTTCCTTAACCAGTCAGGTCTGCCCAGCAGAAAAATAAAAAGAAGTGACAGGGCTCGAACTCAGGATACTGTGCACTATAGTCACAGTACTGAACCACTAAGCCATGACAGTATTTCACTGGCACAGACACAACCTAAGTCACTCACACATACCAGTTGGTGGGGGTCACATACCTAACATTCACAGCCAGCAGGACAATTGTAGACAAACGCAAACACAAACAAATGCTGTATCATGCCCTCTGAAGAAGCATATGAGTAACCTCCCCCCAGGCCTATGCAGACAGATAACAGCAGGCCAGGCAGTGTGATTTGGGTTGGATGGGCTATGAAGTCACAAACTAATATGCATGTAATTGGAAGCTAAGGTCTGTAGTACAGTGGCAAGCCTCAAGCCAGTATGATAGGCAACAGTACAGACTGAAATGGAGCACCTGACATAGCAGTGCAGGCCTAGCAAATGTGTATAAGTGTCAAGTGCACCCCCCATCCTATGTACACCCACAGTAACAATCAGGTGTGCCCCCCCCGGGAGAAATGTACAAATAATAGCTGTCCCCCCCTGTATGTAGAAATGTTGATAAGTCTATGCAAATTGACTCATGGAAGCCCTGCAGGCACAGCATGCTTTCTGTCAATGTACAACACAAAGGTGAGCCCTGAAGTAAAAAACAACTTGAATTTTCACACACATATATAGTACATATATGCTCACACACTTAAATTTAGCAAATGTCAGTCAACAACATACTGAAAGGTCATACTGGGCATGCTCACACACTTAGGCCATGTCTGAGTACAGCAGTGGGCCACACATTTGACAGTTGCAATTCTTACTCCAGACACATGTCACTAATCACCAATCCTGCCTTTCATACACAGTGATATGAAAACAGACCCATGTAATATATTGGACTCCTGTCATAATCAAACTATGTAATACAAGTACTTAAGTTGTTCAAAGAAAGTGAAAATCCAAAGAAGATGTAAATCTCCTATCAGTATCATCAAGAAACAATGAGCACTCCTAACATTATCGAAGCCATGTTCTGGCAAAAGTATTGTCAAAGAGTCCATAGAGAACCATGAAGCTTTCTTTAGCTATGTCATAAATATTTATGTAAACTCCTGTATGTTCTGAGTCAGTGCAAAGTGTAAATGGATACATGTACATGACTGACATTGCCAACATCTTGTCAGACAGGTTCTTACATATTTACTCCCCTCTCACTGACAAAAGGGCCCATTACCATACCTGGAGACTGTGAAAAGCCAGAAATCACATATACAATGGTTAAACAGCTCTATCCAAACCTAAAAACACAGTGTCTATGGGATGACATAGTGGGGCTGCTGATGTGATGCCTGGTGTGAATTGCCTGTTTCCCATCCACTCATCAAGGTTCCTATTGAAGAGTGTCAGCGAGGGCCTCTGTCTGATGTACATTGGGACTCTGTTCCACAGTAAGGCAAGTGTCTGGGATGGTACTCTATCCTACCAGCATGTTGTATTCATTGTTGTGATGAGTTTCATATCCCTGGAGTATGTAGTGCGACTCAATTTTGTTATCCGTAGATGAAGCATGTTCAACAGTTATGTGTTGGACATGGCTCTGTATGTTAGGCAGAGTGTGCCTCTGAGTAGGCAGTACACAACGGATAACAGATTTAGTTTTACCAGTTGTGTTGCATAACACAACTGTTTGAGGCCGGTAATCCTCTTGGTGAGGTACCTTTGTGGTCACTCTAGCTGCTGGATATGCTTAGTTGAGTACATCCAAAATGGTGCATTGTACTCAATGATGGGTCTGATGACTTAAGAGTAGAGGGCCACCACTACTTCTTTTGATCCTGATGCAAACCCTTTGTTGATTAGGTGTGCCACGTATGATTTCCTAATCACTTTGGCAACATGGTTGTCAAAGGAATGATGCCTATCTACTTGTGTCCCCAGATCCCTTATTAACTTCTCAGTTTTTAGGGGGTAACACCTATGTGGTAGTTTGTGGTTACTTTGTTTTCCCCAAAGGGGATTACTATGCATTCTTTCAAACTGAGCTTGAGGCCATGATTCTGACACCACACATCTGTCTCATAGAGTCCCTTCTGGAGAATATTTGTGTCATCCGGGGAATCTATTATGGCAAACTCTTTACAGTTCCCAGCAAAATTAGTCATCCACAACCCTCCTGTGTTGGCATGTACTTTTGAGAAGTCTATACCAAACAGGAGGGACCCCAGGACTGAACCCTGGGGGACACCAGTTGTTACCGGTGTAGAGTCTGACATGTAGCCAGCAACTCTTAATTTGTGGGATCTATCTGTGAGCCAGTTTGCAATCCATCTTGTGATGTATGGATTCATGCCCAGATTGGTGAGTTCATCTATGATACCTGACTGGGGAATGGTGTGAAAGGCCTTAGCGAGGTATAGGTAAGCTGTGTGGAGCTCCTTTCAATCATCTGTAGGCTGGGTAACTGTCTTAAAGAAATCCACCCAGTTCAGGAGGTGTGATCTGCATTCGATGAAGCCAGACTGGGTGTTCTCAACTGTGTGAAGGTTCCCAATGTCTTTATTGTTGACTTCCATTATGATTGGCTCCATTGCCTTGCAGATCAGACTTGTCAGGCTCATAGAGCATGAATGCCAAGGGTCTTTTGTGGCCCCACCCCTGTGGCGTGGGAAGAATTTTGCTGTGCAACATTCTATGGGTACATATCCTGTAGAGAGGATGTAGAGAGAGGTGTAGGTATCCTTGATGAATATGGATACATCCCCACCCTATGTGCTATGATCCAGGTTCTGATGCTGGAAGGTATGGAATGAATAGTATCCTGTTAGTGCTGGTGTGCTCTCTGGAGCCTTGAACTAGGTTTCTGTTACTGCACAGATATCAATATTCTCCATACTGAGAAGTGCCTCGAGTGTGTATATTTGGAGGCTGAAACTTCTGGCAATGAGTAGCATTTAGCTCACTTTGTGGTTATTTGTGTTGGTTACGGAGTTTGGTTTGTCCTGAGTTACCGATGCTCCACATCTAAAGTCGACACCTCATTGGTCCAATCTGACCATAAGCTAATTACCCTACATATCCACATTCTGCCACCACCCCCCATTAAGGAAACCATGTTAAAAATGTCTCCAAAGCCAACTTCATGCTTCTTATGACAGACGTGGTGAACTTTATGACACCCATGCAGATGGACAATACATTTACGACTACTGAATCCTACACAATTGAACTTTATAAGCACTTACATGAGTGCATGGATTCTGCCATCCCAAACAGAACCAAGATGCTATCCTCCAAGAAAAATAAGCCAATCTGGTGGTCCCCTTCCATAAACAAACTGTACAACAGAAGGAAGAAACTGTTGCAAAAGAGGGTAAAATCCCATGAGTGGAGGAACTCCCTGGTCAGCCTCAGTAAGAAGCTGCGATCCCTGATAAAACCCTCCAAAGCTAGTTACGAAAGCAAATTCACCACTGATTCTACAGACAACCACAAAGCATTCTATAGCTATGTCAATAATCTCAATGGCAACACTCAGATCTGCTCTGAGTTACAGCACAATGGCACTAAATATACAGACCCAACTGATGTTGCCAACATCCTAGCAGATAGGTTCAGTGCTAACCTTACCCCCCTCTCACCCATGAAAGAGACCATCTCTATACTGGAAGAATGCAAAATTTCTGTCATCATGGCTGCACAGGTAAAAACTACACTCTCCAAAGCCAGGAACACAGCATCAGTAGGACCAGACAACATCACAGGCTGCATTCTACATGAACTACAGAACGAACTGGCACCACACCTAAGTACCACATTTAATCATAGCCTCACCTCAGACTTTGTGCCTGCTGAATGGCGCACAGTGACGTTTATTCCACTACACAAGGGGGGAGCCACCATTGTCCCCGGGAACTGGCACCCCATTAGCCTGATGAGCCTGGTCTGCAAGGCCATGGAACGTATCATCATGGAACTTATAAACAAAGACATTGGTAATCTCCAAACTCTGGACCCCAACCAGTTTGGGTTTGTAAAAGCCAGATCATGTCTCCTAAACGTGATAGACTTCTTTGACGCAGTCACCAAAGCCGTACACAAGGGTAAGGTGGTTCACACAGCCTATCTAGATCTTGTCAAGGCTTTTGACACCATCCTCACTCTGGAATTATAGATAAACTCACTAAACTAGGTATAAATCCCTATGTCACAAGATGGGTTGTCAACTGGCTCACTGACAGAACCCACACTGTGAAAGTAGCAGACTCCAAATCCGACTTCAGACCAGTGACAAGTGGAGTACCACAGGGTTCAGTCCTGTGTCCTGTCCTGTTTTGTATCTACTTCCCTGAATTACAGGCTAACACAGAAGGTCCTTGGCTAATGAAGTTCGCAGATGACTGCAAACTAGGAGCCATAATCGAAACTACTAATGATGTGGACATGCTACAAAAAGGGCCTCACTGAGACAGATGCCTGGTGACAAAGCCATGGCCTCAAGCTCAATGCCAAAAAGTGCATTGTCATCCCCTTTGGTAAAAACTCTTTACCCATGAACTACAACATAGGTAGAAGTATACTTAACACTGAAAGTGTGATAAGAGACCTTGGGACACAGCTGGACAGTACTCTCTCCTTTGATAATCACATCGCAACAGTAGCCAGGAAATCCTTCTATGTGGCACACCTCATCACAAAAGGTTTCTCATGCAGAAAAAAAGAGGTCATTGTTCCCCTCTACTCATCACTCATTAGATCCATTATAGAGTACAATGCCTCTTTTGGTATGTATCTCACAAGACATCTACAACAACTGGAAAGGCTGCAGAAATACCTCACAAAGAGGATTACCAGCCTCAAACACATGCCCTACACAGACCGTCTCAAAAAACTCCAGCTTTACTCTGTCGCATATCGCCTACTCAGAGGTGATCTCTGCCTAACATACAAACTATGTCAAACCCAGAGCCATTGGACATGCTCCACTTAAAGAAATCCCAATCCCTCTGAGCTACATGCTCTAGGGACCTAAACCTTGTCACCACAATAAACAGAACATGCTGGAGGGATAGATTCCCGTCCCAGAGACTTCTCATACTCCGGAATAAACTACCTATCTATATCAAACTACGCTCCTCATTAGCACTCTTCAAGAAAAATCTTGATGATTGGATGGGAAATAGGAAATTCACCCCGGGGATCACTTCTGTGTCTCTGCTCAACAGTGGCACAGGAAAATACATTTTTTGGGTGGTAAAAGCCAGGGTACCTTTTTGTCTGGGCTTGTGTAGGCCCCAGGGCTGATAGACTAGTACCTACCTATGAACCTATGAACCTTTGAGCCTTGCCTAAAAAAAGTACTATGGGGACAGCAAGAGCCTTGGCCAGTATTCAGACGTATAGGGGCGACAGGTGCAAACCATCTGTAGTGAAGCAACAAGGTTTGTCTGTCATGTCATCACAGGCAGACAGAGACTGGATCCCCTTTGAATGACACCAGAAGCTCAGCCAATTGTTGAAGTTTATCGTCTTTCAATTATATTGCAGTATCATGTAGGTGAAGGTAAGATGCTACTCAAGGTCAGGGTCATACCAGCCTGGGCTACATGATCATACAGCTACTATATATCTCTTGTCATGTTGACCTGGGAGGTATGTCTCAGATCATTCACACTAACATGTACAAAGAACACGTCATATATGTACCTGTTCTGGAGTGATGTAAATGCTTGTGTTATGTGGTGGACCCTAGCACCTGACAGACAACTGACAGTAACCTTCCCTTTGTCCAACCGAGTGAGTGGAACATCTGTGTGCCTGACTATAAAGTCACCTATTACAAGTGTGTTAGGTATGCTGTTTTGCCTTAGGGCCTGTTGTAAGGCACACTGCTTTGGTGTATTATGTGTTTTCTGACGTGTGCTTGGAGGTGCATGTTGCTTGCTTGTCTGCTTAGGAGGACACTCTCTCTTTTTCAGATTAATATTTGTATTCTCCGAGTATGGTAATGTGTATTTATGTGTGTTTTGCTGGTGCTAATATTGTAGGTCTATGTGAGACTGTTGCTGTTGTGGTTGTATGACCCTACTCCTCTTGACTGTATTGTCCAGTATTGGGTTGGCATAGCTTAGCCACTGGTTTGACCCTGTGTGTGCCAGCATGTGTTGCATCAACCCATATATGATATGGTCATGGCCTATGAATACAATACACTCACAACACACCTAGTATGATAAGCCTGCTGAGGTTAGCAAATGTGAAAAAAACCTTGGGCAAACTGTCAGCAAGTAATGTCTGCATTGCACCCTGTAACTCCATATTGCTTGCTGAAGTGTAAAGACCTACTTAGTTTGGATTAAGAACCCCGCACTTGCCAACTGTGTGTGTGTGTGTGTGTGTGTGTGTGTGTGTGTGTGTGTGTGTGTGTGTGTGTGTGTGTGTGTGTGTGTGTGTGTGTGCGTCTGTTTCTCCCTGGGGAGAGAGAGCAACCTTTTTGGAGATTACTCACACACCTTAAAAGTGGTATACTCATCTTTGTCAAGTCTGATGATGTCACCATCCTACAAATATACCTGTGGAAAAACAAAATTCCAGTAATGTGTATAGCGTGTAATGTAAATGCATACTGCTGTAGTATCATAATGTAGGTAGGAAGGGGTTTGAATCCTGCACTTGTCAACTGTGTGTGTCTCCCTGAGGAAGAGCAACCTTTTTGGAGAATACTCACACCCCTTAAATGTGGTATCCTCATCTTTGTCAAGTCTGATCATGTCACCATCCTGCAACTATACCTGTGGAAAGGCGAAATCCCAGTAATGTGTATAGCAAGTCATGTAAATGCATACTGCTGTAGTACCATAATGTAGTTAGGTAGGGTTTTAATCCTGCACTTACCAAGTGTGTGTTTGGGTGTGTCTCTCTGGGGAGTAGCAATCTTTTTGGAGAATACTCATACCCCTTAAAAGTGGTATACTCATCTTTGTCAAGTCTGATGATGTCACCATCCTACAACTATACCTGTGGAAAAGAGAACTCTCAGTAATGTGTATAGCGGGTCGTGTAAATGCGTACTGCTGTAGTATCATAATGTAGTTAGGTAGGGGTTTGAATTATGTACTTGCCAACTGTGTGTGTGTCACCCTGGGGTGGAGCCACCTTTTTGGAGAATACTCACACCCCTTAAAAGTGGTATACTCATCTTTGTCAAGTCTGATGATGTCACCATCCTACAAATATACCTGTGGAAAAAAGAAGCCCCAGTAATGTGTATTGCACATTGTGTAAATGTGTGTTACTATAGTATCATAATGTAGGTAGGTTGGGGATTGAATCCTGCATTTGCCAACTGTGTGGGTGTCTTCCTGGAGGGGAGCAACCTTTTTGGAGAAAACTCACACCCCTTAAAAGTGGTATACTCATCTTTGTCAAGTCTGATGATGTCACCATCCTACAAATACACCTGTGGAAAAATGAAATCCCAGTAATGTGTACAGCGCATCGTGTAAATGCATACTGCTGTAGTATCATAATGTACCTAGGAAGGAGTTTGAATCTTGCACTTGCTGACTGAGTGTGTTCCAGGTGTGTGACACTGTTGGTCAATGTGGAGGGAGTTTTGATTTTTCTAGTGTATGACACATCACAATGACAACTGTATGTGCATTACACATGTAAAGTAGCTGTGGGGCAAAGCCATATACATACATGTGACCTCAATTATTTCATAGGTGGGTACTCTGTTTTCTCCATGAATGCATCTGTTATCTTTGCCAGAGTGTGCTGGCACTTTCTAGACCTTAGACTTCTGTATGCTAGTGACAAGCTTAGCCACTGTAGTGATCCCTGGGCTATGTCTTCTGTTTCACATCCACTCATCACGGTTTCTATTGAAGAGTGTGAGTGAGGGTTTATGCTTGAGGTATATTTGAATCCTGTTCCAAAGCAAGTAAAGTCTGGCAAAGATGACTAATCATTATAGGTGTGCAACAACCTCTGTGGATCTGCATGCAAACCCTTTATTGCTTATGTGCTCCACAGAGGGATTTCCCAAACCCTTTGGTAATGTGATTATCAAAGGGGAGATGACTAAACACATGGCTCTATGTATACATTAGTACCTGTTCCACATTTTGGAAGCTACTAGATATGTTGTACTCTGGGGATATTTTGTTCTCTAAAAGTGGATAACTATGCTTTCTTTGGCTTATAGCTTTACAGCATGAGTTTGACACCAGATATCTGTCTCTATGATACCCTTTTGGAGGATGTGTGTGTCATCTGGAGAATAAAGTATAGCCCACAGTATGCATTTTCATCAGACATGGGCAGACATATCCCTACTGTATTTGCTTGTACTTAAGAAAGCTATATGCCAAACAGGAGTGGTCCCAGGACTGAGTGCAGGTGAATACCACTTGTTACTGGCATAGAATTGTACATGGAGGCTGCAAATGTTACTGTATGTCCTACATATGTGCATCAGTTGTCAATCCATCATCTAACAATTGTTTATGGTCAGTCTGTTGAGATTATGTATAAGCCCAGAATGTGGGATGGGTATGAATTGCTGGTGAGCTATAGCTTGGCTGTGTGGACCTCCCCTCCCTCACCTATAGCCTTGTTAACTGTCTTGAAGTCTACTAAGTGTAGGAGCCATGATCTGGCCTTTAGAGAACCTAAGTGGGTATGGTGCAGTGTTTGCAGGTTCATAATGTCTCTGTTAATGAGTTCCATAATGTTGTGCTCCGTAGCCTTCCCGATAACATTTGTTTGGCTTATAAGGTGAGAGTTTCCAGGTTCTGTTGTAGTTCTACCCTTAATCAATTTATGTTAACATTTGCACTGGGTCTGAAGAGGGTGGACAGGTTTAGGAATAAGTATATTAGAGGGTCAGCTCAAGTTTGAAGGTTAGTAGACCAAGCCAGATAGGCAGGATTAAGTTGGTTTGTACATGTGCTGAGGAGGGATGCCGAGTATATTGTGAAATAGATGCTAAGGATGAAGCCGCCAGGTAACAGGAAAAGAAGAATGCCTAAGATGAGGTTTATGGCTGTGGTGAGAGAGGACATGCAGGTGGATGGTGTGACAGCGCAAGATGCAGAGGGTAGGAAGAAATGGAAACAGATGATCTACTGTGATGATCCCTAATGGGAGCATCTGAAAGGAGAAGAAGAAGACATTGTAGCTCAACCCTTGTGGACTGTGAACACCATTACCGTGTGTCATTCCACAAGTATGTAACCTGTATAGAGGCTGCATCTGGACAGAGTGTTTAGGTGAGTGGTGACTTCATATGTCAGCTTGTGTATGACACAGCCAGGGACACTGTCCAGTACCATTGCCACTGTGGTTTGGACTTTGGTAAAGAGATGTTTTAACTAGAGTGTCTGTGAATCATCAGGTTTTACAGTCTTCAGGTCTGAAAATGTGGCCCTTGTTTAATGACAGGGTGGTGAAATCTGCATTCAAACTGTCTGACACGAAATTGGTAATGTTAGTCAGATAAGTGTACTCTGTGACCATTTACATTAACTGTGGCCCAATCTGAGATTTCCCCTGTAGATTATAAACAACACTAAAGAAAGATTTAGTGTTGTCTTTGGAATCTTTGCCATTTTGTATTTTGAAGCTTGCCTTGTATGTTTATTGAGGGATTGTATTTTCCCAATGATACTGACCAGAGAGGTTATCCCTTCTTGGTATGTAACTCTTTTTTGGTACAACTTCACACCTTCTATTGTATATTTAGTTTATGGCAGGGGTCCATGAGACTAATGCACTTTTACTGTATAAATTTCTTGTGTTTGTGATAGCACGGTCCATGTAACCCTGTAGGTGAACAGTGTGCATTACTAAAGGATTATGCAGCTGGGACAGTGTTAACTTTAGTAATGCAAACCAATGACAGATAGCAACAACAGCATCACCCACAGCACAGTGTTAACCCATGTCATACACACACATGTGTACTCAAGTTCCAAAATGTGTGTAGTACAATGCATACTGGCCACCAATAGAAACTATGGAGTGTTAACACTGGCCAATACAGGGCATGTCACCCTGCCCATGTGTCCAATATGCATGTACATGCAGACAGTGCACCCCCACCATGTTCACAAATGGACATCTGAAAACGTGTATTGCACACACCTCGCACTTACTGTCCACTGTATAACGCATGCTGACACAACACCACACATCAGCCAAGTGGCACATGGGCAAACTAAACACAATTGGAATAAACACTGGTGAAAACAATACAACATTGCTAATTACAGCTTTAATGCATCATGCCTGCTCAGCTACACCTTCAAGGATATCATTACGCTTTACTGCTGACAACATGATACACATCCAACCATTGCTATACTATATTAAAGTCACCCTGTGCATCAGCACGATGTTAGTCTGTTCCTGCATCAATGTTACAGATGACAGGAGGTGGCACAGGTTTCATGATATGCATAGGGTGTGTTGTTGGTTTGCCAGAGGCCTACACTGAGCCATACAATCGACATGTGTGTGTGAGTGTGTGTGTGTGAGAGCCATGAGTACTGTTATGGGCCAATGTTGATGTAATGTGTGTGGGTATATGTTTGCCCTAGGTTTCTGGTTTATGTGTGTGTGTGTCTGCATGCACACAGTTCCACCATGTGGCTGCCATATACAGGGATTTGTGAGACAGCTACAGACTGTACCTGGCAGGCTTTACAGATCACTGTCTTTGGCCAAGGATATGGAGCCTGTGCCTGGCAGGGGTACTACAGACAGTATCAGGTACTAATCCAGATTGGGTACTATCCAAAGAGGTTGACATATGTCCATTGGATCCAGGTCCCTGCTGGTACTGGCCAGAGCCATGTGCACGTGGTCTGCTAGGACAGTCTATGGACAGCCCCCCCAGCATTGCTGGGGCTGATACTGGCACTATGGGAGCGGTTGTGACTTGCTGGACGTCCACGGTGACCTCCAGCTGCTGATGTTGCTGGCATACATCCATGTCCATGTCTCAACTGTCCCGCACTGTCCTGACACATGGACATGACATTGTGGAGGACATCCAATGTCTCACCCCAACGTCTATCAATGACCTCAGTGCAGTTACGTATGGCACCTGCTAGGTCACTGATACTGTCATTTACAGAGGTGTAATGAGGCCTCTGTGCCCTTAGCCCCTGTCTGGTGTACCGCTCCATGCGTGTCTGTGCATCCATGACAGCCTGGAACATGCATGTGGTAGAAAGAGGTGTGGCACGTCTGCCAGGCGCATGATGACCAGCAGTGCTCTGACGAGAACCTCTGGGCATCTGCTTATGTGGTACCATTCCAGACATCTGGCTATGGCTGCTGTGTCCTGATACATGTGCCATAGATAGCACACTGTCCTGGCCAGTGCCAACCGTACACTGTCCCTCTGCTAAGGGCAATGGTGATGATGGATGTACAGGCAGTATGGCTGTGTGCATGGATGGGGTGGAGACTTGTGTACTGTCAATTGGTGGCCCAACAACAGACCCTGACAAACCTGCCTGTGCCTCAACACACCTATTGTCATCATCACAGTCTGTCTCAGTGACATCAGGTTCCCTGCTGTACTGAACCAGCTCCACCTCAGCACCTGTGAGAGGAAAACAGGAAACACACTTTAAGACCTGAACATGACTTCAGACCACATGCACACATGTGCACATGCACACATGCGCACATGCACACATGCACAAATGCATGCATGCACACGTGCGCACATGCACACGTGCACATGCACACATTCACACATGCACACATTCACACACACACAAAACTACACTCCTCCCTAAAGCAGACACACACAACACCAGCAATTAGAGAACATACACAATAGCAGGTGATGGTGGGGTACAGTATCACAAGCAAAACAGTCATATCTCACATGTCAGCATGCAGGACATGTGTTGCTCAACAGCATGCAGTGCAAGTGTAGTCGGTCCTTGTTACTAACAGTATACATGGCTTTGATGCATGTGTTTTGTTATTAGGTGATGGCCCTCCCCCTGGAACACAATGCATACATGGACACAACATTGCTGTGCAGGTATTCATAACCCTGTAATGTACTGTGCACCATAACTCACAGGTGTACATACCATTGCTGGATGTGCATCTGTGTGTCAGATAGGTATCCAATGCTGATTACAGCCTCTGTATCTTTAGCAAATAATTGTAGACACATTTTTAGCACATGTATGATGAGTATTCACACAACATCATCAGTGATGCATGGATAATTGATGGAGTACCATTCGGCCACATGCCCAATGTACGGTACTTATGGTGAGTGTAGATCATATTGTGGACATGCCAGTCTCATTCATGACATGGTATGCTAAAACACAACTGCATATTTAAACACTACACATACCCAATATGTGTCATATGACCTAGCCACTCGATAACATCACAAGACATATATGTGTCAGTTGTGCAAATGATGATTGGTATGTATACTGTTTAGAGGTGCATATGTGTGCACACACGCAACATTAAGGTGTATAGCAATGAAAGCTATGTGTAGTACTGTGGTTACAATAACTGGATGGGGTATAGTACTATAAGCCATCATCATGAAGCATCAAGTGGCCACTCAAGGCTACAAATGTTTCACAAACCAGCACTAATCATGCTGTGCTGGAACTGTACTACCTTGGCTAAATTCACCATTTCACAACCAGTTGTTACGCGAGTTTGTAAGGAGGTCAATAAGGAGCATTCCCTGACATGAATGTGTAATGTGTTGCAGAGTGTTTAAATGCCCCAGGATAGGCCTCTACCCCTCAGGTATATTATGTGTAATGTGTGGATGATATTTTGGATACTGGAGTGTGTCTTTACAGAGGGTTTGGGAATTCTTTATGTGTAGCATGTTAAAATGCTCTGTGTATGACATAGATGTGTATGTTATGTGCATGTTGAGTATCAACTGTGCCTATCCAATGGTCACTACAGTCTAGCCACATTTGTTTGAGTTGGTCTGGGTATTGCATGTGTTTGAGGCAGCTAATCACATTAGTGAGATGTGCGTGCTCTTACAACAAACATGCACAGCATGTATTATGGGTAGGTGTGTTACATGTGTACATGGCCTACACCTTAACTATGACATGCACTTTTTATTTAAAATAATAAATGTAGAACACACTCACCAGCATCTGTCCGCTGCCTTGATGTCACCCCAGAGGGACCTACATAGAGATGAGACAGTTTGTCAGTGGCCACAACTGTGGCATTGTTACTGTGTGTTTGCAATCTTACAGTCCGACAACAGTTTACATTCACAGGGCTACAGATTATGTTTCAAATGATCAATATTGCACAACAACAGGCTCCATATCTTTGAACGACACACTCCACATCTCACATATGCATGCTCTACCAATGCAGATAACAGTAGTCTAAAGATATGCCATGTTACCTGCATGCTCCATGTGTGCTTGCTGGGTGGCTCCAACCTCCATCATGGTGTATGTCTGCTGCTGTTGTTGTTGGGCAGATGCCACCAGGCTCAGGAGCAGCTCCTCCACACTGTTGAGGGGGGTGGATATTAACACCACCTCCTGTTGCAAGCTGTTGTTTATGCACATCAGCGGCACGCTGACGGACATGTCTGAGAAGATCACTGCAGTGGTAGCGTACCTGCTCATATGTCCAGTTATGCAGGCCTACCTCATTGACCCTGTGGACAACATCTTGCCACACTGCAGTACACTCCTGCTGGTCCTGGCTGGTTTGTGAGAACATGAGACGGTAGTGCTGAGTCATACTGCTAGTAATGATATCATCTTCAGCACTACTGTAACTGGGGTTCCTGTGATGGGCCATGATCCCTGGAAGACATAAATACAAAAATATGTCTGAGCAAGTCATATGGCACACAACATTATACAGTACAGATATCAGTGAACTGCCATATATAGCAACCTATAAGCTAACCAAGAGTGAAACACTGTAACTGCCACTTATCACAGCTCAACCCACAACTGCTTGAAAGTGCCTTGCTCACTCTCTATCTAATGAACCATGTTCTGCACAGCAACAAAATAATATTATTATATAAGACTATACAAGAGTACCTGGCACACTGTATGCAACATGATGTACCACCTAGCCACAGCAGATATACATCAAGCTGATGTGTAAAGCAATATATCATCCATCACAATCAGTGTAAGGTCCAGTAAATGTATTACTATTATACCACACAACTTGTTAATGCCAAACCAGTGGCCAAAATATGTGCACAATTGGGAATATAGGTCACATACTGCTGTAGTACACTATGAATGTTGCTAGATACGCAGTTGTATGATTTACCATACATATGTCAAAGGACATGTTACAGACATACCCCCACACACACATCAGACATAATTACAGGACACAAAGATATGGCAACCCAGATAAGCTTTCAGTGTGTACTATACAGCACTGTGTGTCAGTACTTACACAACCTTAATCTTGAGAAATGTAATCTGTGATGAATACAGGGACCACACAAAAAAGTGGATGAAAGCAATGTGGACATACACCACACTTTGCTGTACAGGCCCAGAGTTTCAAGTAGTACTACAGTACACACAGGATTTGCATTCCACATCGGTACCAATCAATAATCATAGCTGTAGTGCTTTAGCCTCCAATGACACACCCTAGTTAAAACCAAGGGACTAAATCACACTGTATGCAATAGCACTTGTTCTGCCTAGCAAAAGAATACACAGCTTTTGCTAGGATCAAAGCAAGGGCCCATAATACCATGACATAAACAGTTTCCCACAAAGCTATCCCACAGATACATACCTTTAACCTATTCACAAACATATTGACCATCACAGTAAGTCAACAGTACAGAGAATCTATTGCAACAAGTAGATGTAGGTGTGTATGAGTATATATAAATATATATATATATATATATATATATATATATATATATATATATATATATACATATACACATCTATTTGTCTACATATACATATATATGTAGGCACATATACATTTCACCTTTCATAGTGAGAATACCAATTATACAAAGGATGTAAGGTGTACAGTAATGTAATAAAATCGCACAGTCTTGGGATAAATGCATTAAAGGTGTTCACAGCCCAGGTAGCTTTAGCAGGCCTTACTGGCTTCAACATTGCAAACTGAACAAACCACCCACAATGTTTAACCACCACATGTCATGTACCAGCATTGTATGCTGTTTTGTCACACACTAAATCCTACATACATATATGCACATACTAACCTTCACCAACATATATATCGCCCCCCTTCCCAAACAGGTGCAATATGTCCCCTGCTCTATGCACATATACAGATGTGAATATATATGACACATATATATTTCTCTGTATGTGTGTGGCATACACAGACAAGGTCCACACTGTTGTAAGTCCGTGGACCTCACAGCTGAACTGTTGGGCCTTGCTGCAACACAAACAGGTGTCACATATGAACACACACTAACATTGGGGGGTTATATATGGCAACAGATGCTAGATAAGCATACTAGACTGCTACAGCAGTTGCCAATGCTAAGCTACACTTTAATATGACTATCATGCATGTGTTGTTCTCTCACATCCATGTTTATATAATGTTAGCGCTAATCCCCCCAACAGCCATTGGCCACACTACTGTACAGAACACAGATAACATGGATCAGATCTTTGACATTTAATGCTGAGCTACACATTTCACAGGTATGTCCCACTGCCCACAGGTACACACAGTATTGTCCATAGCAGTAGTTAAGCAGAACATCTGTGCATAAAGAAGTACTGCTGCCACATATGAATGGTTCACATTATGTAAACTATTCTTCAGTAACATCTACTACATGCCAGTAAATACATAAGTGTCACATACCTCTCTCTCTCTCTCTCTCTCTCTCTCTCTGTCAATCTCTGCAATAGAGTGATTGAGTTTGTTGGCAGAGATTGCAGCCTGCTTTTGTAGGAATTTGCACATGAGCATGTGATGGCCTCTGCACCAATTAGTGGCCACCATTTGCTAATTGCATGCAGCCTGCTGTGTAGCAATTGCAGTAATCACTGTCATAGCAACCCAGTACTATAAATTGCTGACTCATGTAGGCGTGGCCCTTTCAGCTTTCCAAGATGGAGCTCATCCTTGTTTGCTGTGGACATCATTTTTAAGACAGAAGGTTGGTATAGTTCTTATATCAGAAGCCAAGGGTGTAGCCAGAGATTTACATTTTGTACTCAGACCTAATGTTGCTTCTTCCAGTACCCACTTGTCAGTGTAGAAATGTACTCACTCCTCAAAATGCTACCCGAGGATACATGGAAAGATGTACTTTCTTTTCAACTGTTACAATTAACTGCCATACAAAGCTAGTTATTGAGATGTATTCATTTGGCACAAGAATTGTTTGTGAACTGCTATACTGTGAATATTCATTTACTCAGTTCTAAACAGTTTGTGCTTTTTAGTGCTGGTGCCAGGTGCCATGGCCAGCTGAGGTGGGACAGGTGGGTCTGCTGGAACCGGCCTTCCCATACGAACTATGTTTTGGAGAGTTTAATAAAGATATGGGTTAGTAACAGTCAACAGCATTCCAAATTAGTTATAACAGCATGCAGAAGTATTCCCATTAACCCAACACACCAGATTTTCGACAGTTGAAAAGCAAGCATAACACATGCATATATAGAACAATAGTAGACATTACAACAGCATGCAGGTTTAATTGATGGCAACAGGCCACCAATATTGTGGTATTTTAACAGGGCACATGCATAGAAATAAATGCAAATATTTATAAACCAATAGGACATATGTCCCAACAAATGTTTTCAGATTAGATATACCAATTGAGGTGTGGAATTGCATTTTTTATGCACATACAGTAGGGTGGAAAAAGATAGCTCAATTAACAACTTATATATCCTTCTGGTTTTCACTACATTCCTATAAAGTGCAGTTATATGTCCCTTACATGTATTATTACACTTCCCAATGTCCTTATATTGGGCAATTGGATTTTGCTAGATCATTATATACATGAGCTGTATCTTACATACAAACTGCCCAAGATGCAGATGTTACTGCAACATATTTTGAGAATTGTTCTCACACACTACTGCTAAGATGGTACACTGGCAGCTCTACTTTCATAGAATTATCTAGATATGTTCAGGTGAAAGTATCAGTTATATGTTAACAGCTCCCTACATTTCTGGCAGCACACCAACATTTCTGGGGAGCACAATACCAAGCTACTCATGTGCCAGATTAACCTGTACATGCTGGGCATGAACCAGCAGTTGAGGGCTGTAAATATTCATAAAGGCTACTGTCACTCCCTTCTTCCATGTTATATGGGCCTACCCAAGTGTGGGTTGACACTGCTTAATACAACATTACTATTTGTAGAATGAAACAGTACAACAACATATCAAAGAAAATGACATAGACGCACTCCAGGAATTATACATTTATTAAAGGATTATTACACCTTTATTTATTGGGTTAAAAGACTTTTTGAAGGCTCTCTCATTTATTTTATATAACAGTACATGCAGAATAATTACTAACCTGCCTGATGACGCAGCCTTTGCAGCCTATCTTCATGGGCTTGCTGGTTCATAGCCCGGACACCTGCAGCTGTGAAGTAAATGCAGTGATATTGAGACATACCTATCCATAGTATAGACAAGCATAGCAATTTTTAACTACTTAATACAATGGCTATTTACTCAGTACGGGGACATTAAGCATCGCATGGGATTCCTGGATCCACTGGTCCAGTTGATCCTCCCTATGTCGCTTCAGGTCAGAATAATGGTGCCTGACTTACTCACCAGACAGAGGAACACCAGTGGCACTGGTGAGATCACGGACAAGACTGTTCCAGGCCTCCGTTTTATATTGGGTATCCTGGTACTGGCCCCTCAGGAGTCTTTCCTCATGATTGTAGACAAGGAGCCAAACCATTACTTTGGACTCCTCAATGCCCCAGCATTGCGCTCTAAATCGAGTGCCTTCTCCAACACCGGCCATGCTGACTGCAGAAGGAAGCTACAACCAGTTATAGCAAGTATTCCCACCTCTGGAGCTTAAATATGCCTCATTTCCCACACTTATTTGTGATTGGCCACTTTTGAAAAACTCAGCTGTAGGCATGCCTGCTTAGCTGATGTTGGCAATGCTTAAAATTCCTTTGATAGATATGTGTCTGTTGAAAGTGCATGTTTACGAAATGCTGTCATGGCTTAGTGGCTAAGTACTGTGACTATAGTGCCCAGTATCCTGAGTTCGAGCCCTGTCACTGCTTTTTATTTTCCTACTGGGCAGACCTGACTGGTTAAGGTGCAGTAAAGGAGGTGTGGCCATGTTTAAACGACTTTGCTCAACTTTGCCTGTCTTTGCCCAACGTTGCTCGACGTTGCCAGACATTGCTCAACGTTGCTCGACATTGCCCGACATTGCTCGACGTTGCCCTATGTTGCGCTGGTTAGCGCGGTGCACAGCTATGTGCAAATACGTTGTGGTTGCACTGGTTTCTGCGGTGCACAGCTACGCGCAATTGGTTTTAAATATGCTCATTACTGGTAAAATGTGCTTAGCAGTGCTTTATATTGCTTAAAATAGGGTACACATGCCTCAGAATGCATAACCATTTCACCTTTGTATATATATATATATATTTTTATATATATATATATATATATATATATATATATATATATATATATAATTCCTTCACTACTACATTTAACATTTCAATGCTTTTTACAAAACTTATACATAAAAAATTTCAAGAAATATTTTTGTATACAGATTTCCAACAGAAAACGGAACTTGCAATAATGAGACTCGAATAGGGAATGCCTCCTCTTTGTGCGAAGGATCTAACCACTATGCTATTGCTATTTTGCTTAATTTGCATATATTTTTCTTATTATCCTCTTCTGTTCTCTAAGCTGCTAACTGTAGCTAAGCAATGGGCAAACCCACGCAAGCACGTGCAAATACGGGCAGCTATATCGGATGAAAAAAAAATGTAAAAACTCTTTTTATTTTTAATTTTGTCAGTTGTTTAACGTATGGGGGAGTGTAGTGTTACATTGTGCACATGTGAGCAGACCCGCTCACGTAACTCGAAATTGCCATGTTTCTTCATTGCAGGGGCGTGGATTTTTGGACTGCTCGGCAGTCTGATACGCCCCTACACTCATCTACGCTCCATGTAAGCTTTAGAGTTGAGGCAGCACACCCTCATTAATATGAATGGTGCGCTGTCATCATACTCTTAGACTGGCGCTTCCATGTACTAATCTAGTCTTACACGGAAGATTAGTAAATCTGGGGGATTATTGCATTCAGTGTCATACATTAAACTGTGGCAATTGAAATACATATAAATACATTCATCAGAGGGATACATTCATAATTACATATTATATACATAATAGTGCAATAGTTACATAGCTGAAATTTTGTACTAGTTATATTTGTACAGTGATGTACCAAGAGGAGAAGATAAAGTAGAAAGTCTGTTTATTGAAGGGAAGGAAGAGAGAAGAGAAGAGAAGTAGAAGGTTATAGGGGAGTGTTTACGGGGGATAATTACATTGGCAAGCCCATTTTTTCATGAAGGTATTTTTTTGTAGCGGTTTTGAATTGATTTGTGAAATAGACAGCTGGTTAAGAGGGGTGTGGATCTGGCTTATATAAATACAAGTGTACCTGCATACATAATAAAAGAGTAAAGTAAAAGCAGTTACTCTGAAAGGCAGGACCAGGTGTACTGAGGCTCAGAACAATGCCGTAGAGCAACAGAGCTGTCACAGCAGGGTGCAGGTAAATCTACATTCCACGTAGCTTCTTATCTGAAACTGGTGAGCCAGGTACAAGCACACCTCCACTGCAAGCGATATTGCTGGAAATTCCTTTAAGCTTCTGTTAAGAAACCATATAGAAAATGAAGGAAAAAGTGCAGCATTTTCTGCAGTGTGCACTGAGGCAGTCAAGCTTTTCAGAATATATCAAAATAGAAACTGGAGCATAGAAGAGAAAGACAACAGTCCTAAATAAGGATTCAACATTTAACATATAAACAAACATACACTAACTTAAGTTTCACACAGGCAAAAGTGTAATGGTACTTTCTCAAGGTGACAGTAAACAAATGAACAGTCAGATTAAAGAGCTTATTAAAATCACATGGTATTTTGTTAAAACAATGTTCACACATGGACATAAAGGAAATTATGTATTTTTCAACAGGGGTTAATAATGAAATTTCTCATTAAACTGGTAGGTGAACAAACATTCATTAGATTTTGTCATTTCCAGTCTTAAAAACAATTTATTCTATATGCCACTATTATGTCTATAAAAAGCACAAATGCAATGCAACTTAAAAACATCGTAAATTTTAGCTTACTAAAATGTTTCTAAACAGAGGCACATATTTTCCCCCTTGCATATCATATAGATGTTGTGTGAATCTTTCTTTTAAATTTTCCAACATAAAATGCACTGTCAAAGCATTTTTGTAAACAACTAGTGCAGTGATAGTGCAGTTGTAAGAACAACAGTGTGTGGGCGCCTGAGGGAATAGCCTAGATAATTAAATATGGATACCATTTTCAATAATAATATACAAAGATGCCTTGGCCATCTGATTAGATTCATCTTCTCAGTACATGACCAATGGTGCTAATTCATCTGCAGCCATATTAGGCACTATGATCTCATTGCTGATATACATTTATTTTTTTACACTTAATATATATACATGTACTTGCTTCAAACACCTCTTATCATACTAGCATCAGGGGTGTGTAATCTGTAATGAATAGAATATCACTGCTTATAATCCTAGCATTTTATTATACATCTATATTATTGTCATTTCCATTACATCTTTTACCTCTTTATAGGCTTTATGAAAGATATCCAGGAAATAAAAAGTGAAGAACCAAACCATGTCAAGGAATAAGAGCATAAAAACTAGTTTATTGTAAATGCTTTCACAGCTACATAAGCTGCTTCATCAGACAAAGTCATACAACTAGCCCATCATATTTAAACCTCAAACACCCCAATAAAATAACATATTCAATTAAGTATTAAAATGTCCAGTTAAAGCAACATTTCAAAATATTAACAGCAAGACCAAATACTCTTAATATCCATAAACACAAGTCTGCATAAACCATTGAGATAGCATGTTAAAAACCCTAAAAAGTAATGAAAACAAAACTAAAAATAAGAATAATGACAATTGTACATGGTAGAAACTATGTATGTATCATCTACCTGGAAATGTGCCTACCTTGTAACCCAGGTTTAATAGAGATCTTGTCATCCAAGCCTTCCCCCTGGTGGCCCGCATCCTGATAATCCATTTCCCTGAATGACAAGATCTCTATTAAACCTGTATTACAAGGTAGGCAGATTTCCAGGTAGCTGATACATACATAGTTTCTACCATGTACAGTTATCTTTATTCTTATTTGTATTTTCATTCCTTTTTAGGGTTTTTAACATACTATCTCAACGGTCTATGCAGACTTGTGTTTATGGATATTAAGAGTATTTGGTCTTGCTGATAATATTTTGAAATGTTGCTTTAATTGGATATTTTAATATTTAACTGTATATGTTATTTTATTGGTTGAGGATTAAATATGATGGGCTAGTTGTATGACTTTGTCTGATGAAGTGGCTTATGTGGCTGCGAAAGCGCTTCCAATAAACTATTTTATATGCTGTGGTTTGGTTCTTCACTTTTTATTTCCTGGATTTCTTTCTGACACTTTGCATTGGACATATATCCTCACTGCTGTGATTATTTTTTGCTTTATGAGAGATATGTTCATGTTTGCCCATCTCATTAGCTATAAACCATTTCTTGTACTTTTTCTTACTAGCATTTCATTTGAAGTAGAAAATTACTCTTTACTATAATATATCTGTTATCTGACTGGTAACAACTAGTGAAGTGTAACAGTTTTTTTTCAATATATTTATACAGGTATGAGCACTTATTGACTTCACTTTACGTAAATTAAACAATTGATAATACTGGTTTCAAAACAAAAGGACAAGCTCGCCTCATTAGAATCTGACATCTGAGGAGATGCATTCAAAGAATCCTACTTCTAATCATAATAAGGAAAATGTTGTGAATGAAACATTTTTAAAACATTGCATTAAATAATGCATATTCTTCCCAATATACAACAAAAAATGTTTTGTATAAACCAGTAGTCCACTAAGTCTCATTGTTGTCTCACTGCATTGCTTATAATGGTTCCCATTAAATCCAAAATCATGATGTGAAAGGCTCAACTAGGAAAAAATAGATTTTGTACATTAGCATTCAATCTGACAACATACTGTTTCAATCCAGTTTTATAGCACATGAACCCCCAAGCTATTTTGAATTATCTATATACAAAGAATTGTCTGTTGTTACTGTATGTTCTGCACTTTGATATAAACTTATCTATTACCTGTGTACAATTAAAATAATCTTTTACTAAAGAAATTGTTTAATGCCCTAATGGTTTGTATAATACTACTTAAAAGATATTTCTTTCAGGTATGTGTGACTGGCTACAATAATGTTTTGTCACAGTCTTTTTATTGTTGTTGCTTATGTTGTGTGACCTTTTTACCTTTTGTTTTGCTTTTTATTTTTTACAAAACTTAAAAAAGATGTCTTTATATAAATGGAAATATTACTGCACAGCAGATTTTAAATAATTATATGCAAATATTCAAAATGACAGCAGTAACAAAAGGGCATATGTGTGAGCACAATAAGGTGAGGGATACCTTCAACAAATGAAACCTGTTTTAAGAGTTTTGCTTAAAAGTGTCATTCATTTTACTGTGCTCATTCTATGTGTATAGTAATTTTACTTTTAAAATGTTACAATTGGATGGAAGTTTTCCTCTACCTGTTGTTAGTCGTATCTCCACTAAGTTTTGATCATTTGCCTATAATTGACTGACATGTTGAACAAGTGTGTAAGTCATTCGATAGCAATCCTTCAAAATGTGAGCAAAATCACCAGGAAACTGGTTGTGGAAATATACTGACTGGTCTAATGGTAAACTACAAGTGCTGCTTTATGTAAATAAGCTTGCTTTATATTATGATGTTTTTGATTTCAATGGCGATTATTACCAACATGTCACTGTGACATCAATGGGAGATGTTTTCCAACCCATCCCCCCTGACAAACCACATCCAATCACCAGCAAACAGCAATTGACCATGTTTTTCAACAATTCCACAAAAATAGCCACCTTGAAATATTCAAACTCCCTGCACAAGCACTATATGCATGACTTAAAATGCAATAAAAACAATTTTCACAATAGACATCATCAGTTCATTTAGGCATCCTTCAAGTCCTATATCACCCTGGCCATCCCAGTCCATTCGGTGGTAGCCATATTGCCCCCTTTATCCTCTAATTATATCTGCCTTCTTCCCTCAGCTGCTTCTCTGCCTTTTCTCCAGCTCAAGGACAAGTCTTGTTAGTCTACATATGTCATCTAAACTGGCCTGGAAGCCAGAAACCCATGGTCCCTGCTAACAGGCATCCAGGTGTTCACCCTGGTCTGATGTAATCCTGCCAGAGCACACTGTTACTGCCCAGTTTGTCAAATGTAAGAAAGGCTCAGCTGTGTGAGTGCCCCTGCTCACCCTCATCTGTAGTTGTATTATTAGCAAGGCCCCACCCACATCACAGAGGAAAACAGAGGGGGTGCCCTTGTTTGTGGGGGTGATTTCATTTTGAGGTTTCTTACTGTGTCTGTTTCCCTTGAGACTTGTCCTGATGGATGGTGCCTAGAGGGAGGGGGTGTGGCTTCCTACTGTACTGCCAGCTGAGTGGGGGGGGGGGGTGTCATCAGCCTTGCCTACTCCTTTTGTACCTCTTCTCTGAGCCTATCCTATTCCTGGTCAAACATGCCCTTCTGGCCTAGGTTGCGAGCCCTCCAACACAACCCCCATCTTCCATTCTGTGGTTGACTAATGGTGGCACAGTCTACAGACAAAAAAATTTCCAGAGGAAAATCTACATTGTCCAGCATCTGCCTCTCCCAGACAAACAGGCATACAGATACTGGTATGCAGTACTTGACCATGTTTATTCAACAAATGAAACAAATGCAGACATCTTGAATAATTCACATTCCCTATACAAACATCATGTGCACAACTTAAAATACAGTAAAAGCAATGTACACAATAGGCATAATCAGTTAATCCAACCATCCTTTAACAGTATTTTCTGGGGTGGCCATACTGCCATATTCAATCTATAACTAAGTGTACCCACCAGTTATTTCTTTGTTATTCCTCCAGCTCAGTGATAAGTCTTGTTTACTTATGTTAATCATCTAAACCTACCTGAAAGCCAAATTCCCATTCACCAGTGATAGGCATCAAAGCATCAGGCTTTCTGCTTATCTTGGCCTGATGCAATCCTGCCAGAGCAGACTGTTCCTGGCAAACGTAGTACATACATGAAAGTTTCAGCTAAGCCTTTCTTGTACTCCTTGCCATCTATCCTAGCTCTCATCACCAAGGAAAACTGAGGAGGGGCCCTACCTGTGGGAGTAGTTCCATTCTAAATCTGCTTAGTCTGCTCATTTCTATTGGAGCCCTATTGAAGGAAGGTGTCTAAACAGAGGAGTGGGACTGTGTTTCCTTACTATCTGAAGTATGAAGTAGGTGGGTTACCAGCCTTGTATGTTCCTTTTGTACCTCTGATGCAAGCCTTACCTCTTCCTGTTCATTCCTGCTCTGCTAACCCAGGCTGCCCACCCTACAGCACATCGACTCCCTCTGTAGTTGTCTCCAGACAAAGTGCCATCCTGATGAAAACATACCTTGTCCATCATCTGCCCCTCCTTATACAAACATTGCATGCATGACTTAAAATACAGTAGAAACAATTTGTACAATAGGTGTCATGAGTTCATTCAAGCATCCTTTATGACTTGTATCACCCAAACACACACACACACACACAAACACACACACACACACGCACACGCACGCACACACACACACACACACACACACACACACACACACACACACACACACACACACACACACACACACACACACACACACACACACACACACACACACACACACACACACACACACACACACACACACACACACACACACACACACACACACACACACACAGACACACACACATCTACATTTGCATCTGAAATAAATGTTTTGGCACTAACATGATGCTATGTATGGGCAGGATAGAATTAACACACTGTCTTGTCATAATGAGCATTACTTGATGACTCTAGCCATCTTTGAGTACCCCCACAAGAGATTCAGAAGCGTTTCCCCCATTTTTCTAACAAATATGGCTTGGACTTTATTAGCTTGAAGAGCTATAAAACAAATTATTTAGATTTAAGTCAGAAAGGCCAAGGCTGAAGTGCAGTGGCAACTAAATTATATAGGAAAGAAGAATACAGGGAACATTTCTTGCCATCTCCCAAAACTTTTGAAATTCTTTTTGGCTTTTAGAGAATTACTTCAAGTGAAATATGCCTCAAGTCAATGGACAGATTTTCTAAGTACAACAGAATCATGTATGACTATGTTACTTTCTAGAGGGTATGATGTTCACAAAGATAAAAGAGCATATTGTAAAGTATGTGCCACGAGTATAAACTCATTATTATTTATATTTCTTTGGGAAGAAAATTGTGAATAAAAGAATTAAACGTAAGGTAGATTTTGATAATACATTTTTGGCAATGGAATACCAGCAGTCTACAGAATTTGTAGAAATATACATTTATAAAGTCTATTAAAATAAGATAAGCCACTAAAAGAATGTATTCTACCGAATATGATACCTTCTTTTAAACATGCTCAGAATTTAGAAAAAAATCTTACTACAGAGTTACTTTAAATGTCCCGCACCACCTATAACCAAGTCTCAAATGATTTATGGACTGTGCCCATGCAAACATTGTCAAACTTGCAGACGTGATTTTGCAGCAAACCATTCAATAAATAATAAATGTTGTACTATTTAGTCAATACTCTATCTGCTGAAATGAGCACACAGTATATGTTTGTTTATATTATGCTCATATGGGAATGTTTATTTTAGAGATACAAAAATAGCTTTTAGAATCAAGTTTTGTGAATATCGTAAAGATATAAAGGCAATAATGTCTGTTCAGAAAACTGAGTGGCAATTTTATTTATTCAAAAAAGTGTGATGAAACTTGAGTTGTAATGTAGCGTTCAAGAAACAGGAAGCTATATTGATTTTCAAATATAACACTGCATTCTGTTGGAATGAACTACAATGGAAGCAACTTACTTAATTATTTAACCACTTTTTAATCAGTTTTCGTTGATGTGTTATTATCAAATTTTAAGTAGCTGGATTTTATCTCTCAATTTCCTGCTGTAATTCCTTAAAGGCATTTGTTTCAAGCCACCAGATTACTGTTCAGTAAAGCATAGGGGATTTTATAAAGCTGTCATTTCTCAGGATACACGTGTTATTTTTCAAAGTTAGACTACAATGAGAGAGAGAGATGAGGGAACCCACTTAATACAGTGTGAGCACAAATGTTAAATGCTTCAGAGTAGGACTAGTAGGTCATATAACTGCATACCAAAGCTCTAAAATGTCTACGGAAGTTACTGCACAATGGAGTAAGATGATATATATATTCCTACCCCATTGAGCATGACAGACACATGCAAATGATGATCCTTCCCCACAACCAATTCACAAACACCACACCAACTGTAGATGAATTGCTCCCAACATGGTAACTTATGGGATTTGAACTGCATACTTACAGATGCTGTTGTGCTTGAAGTTGTAGCCATACTGATGCTCCTTCCCTGCTAGTGTGTTGTAGAGCTGCCAGATCAGAGAAGCACATCAGTGTTGAATTACTATAATAATAATAATAAACTCCTTCTCCACCCCCTCCAGATTTCCTACCTTACTAATAGTTTTCTTTCCAGATAGCAACTCTGCAGCTGTTTTCCCCTCAGCATATCCTCCCATTATCCTATCAGCCTTTCCCAATCCATAGCGCCCATCAAGCTTTGCAAGTTTAAAATCCATCCTTGGAGTTCTGTAACATCATTTTACACCTACCTCCACCTGGGATACCACTGCGCTGTACTAGTGGTGTGCAAGCGCCGGTTACATTAAGGTTTGCTTAAATTTTGTTTTCCTCTAGCCGCAACTCCTAGTAATACTAACTAGGGCAATATACAGTCAGTTGTTGTTTTAAAATATCATTGCACTGTTATGAGCTATTTTATTGTTGTTTAACTTACAAAGTGTGTTTCTGCTTTACCTGCACTATGAGCTATTTTTATTGTTGTTTCATTTGTGAACTGTGTTTACCTGCTTCCGGTTGTTGCTACTCAAATATTGTGCATAGTGTATATTAAAATATTTGAACAAATACCCTGGTAGTTAGTGTTACTTCAGGCTAGTTGTCAGACTAGCCAACACTGGAGGTGATATCCCTTGCAAGGTACTCAGCTAGGAGCCCACACCACTGTGTAGCTGAATGTTCTTTTAACTAGTATCTTGTCACATTAGTTTGAAAGGTAATTTTTAGCTACACAGCTCATTGTAGTGATGAACGCTCATGCTTCTAACTTTATCTAGACTCAATCACATTAGTGTGGATGGTTTTCCAGGCTACATAGATATTTATATTTTGGAAAATGCATTACTTAAAGATACATTGTAAAGACATTTGTAGGTTGGAAAACACTCTGCTTAAAAATATAATGGTAATGTTTGTCATCACGGCAATCTGCAGTAGTCTTATTTCTTTATCCACAGCTTAAAGTGAATAATCCTTATATATACAGAGTGTTAGTAGTGTATTAGACTTGCCCCAGGATTCACGAATCCTCCGTGTAAGAGTAGAGGAGTCTTACACGGAAACGCCAGTGTAAGAGTAAGACGGCAGTGCACCATGCATATTACTGAGGGCGTGCTGCCTCAACTCAAAGGCTAACAGGGAACATGCACGAGTGTAGGGGCGTGTCGGACTGCCAAGCAGTCCAAAATTCCACGCCCCTGCAAGTCTCATAATAGGGAAATGTCAACTGACATGAGCAAGTCCGCTCAAATGTGTACATACCCAACACTACATTCCCCCACATTCTAAACCCCAGTACAATAATAAAATGTAAAACTATTTTTTTTTATTATTCCCAATATAGCTGCCTGTGTTTGCACATGTTTGCTCATTGCTTAGCTACAGTTAGCAGTCAAGACATCGAAGAGGATAATAAGATACTTATATGCAAATTAAGCAAAATAGCAATAGCATAGTGGTAGAACCTTCGCACTAAGAAAAAGCATTCCCGGTTCGAGTCCCACCACTCCCCTTTTTATTTTCTGTTGGAAATCTGTATATGAAAAGAATTCCTGACATTTATCAATGAAATTTTAGTAAAAAGCATTAAAATGGTCTATGTAGTAGTGAACAAATTTTATATATATATAAGAAAGTGAAATGGTTATGCATAATGATGAATGCATAAGTAATGTATCTTGAGCAATGTGAAGCACTGCTAAGCAAAGTTTACCAGTATTAAGCACACTTCAGTATAATTGCTCATAGCTTAGCACTGCTTTAACTAGCACAATAGTATTGCGTGGAGCTGCGCATCGTGCCAACTAGTGCAAACAGAACATGTTTGCGCATAGCTGCTCATCGCGCTAACCAGCACAATGTCAGGCAACGTTGGGCAATGTAGAACAACATCGGGTAAAGTTGAGCAAAGTCGGTAAAACATAGCCACACCTTCTAGCTGGTCTGGCCAGTAGTGAAATAAAAAGCAATGACAGGCCTCGAACCCGGGATACTGTGCACCATAATCACAGTACTGAACCACTAACCCATGACAGCTTTTCATAAGTATGCACTTTCAACACACACATACATATCAATGTAAGTTTACCCATTGCTAAGCAGGTGTACCTTCAGCTGCATTTTTTTTCAAAACTGGCCAATGACAAATAAGTGCAGGAAATGATGCATATTTAAGCTCCATAGGCAGAAATACTAGCCATAACTGGTTGTAGCTCCCATCTGCAGGCAGCAATGGCCGGTGCTGGAGATGGCTCTCGTTTTCGAGCGCAATGCTGGGGCATTGAGGAGTCAAAAGTCATGGTTTGGCTCATGAGGATAGACTCCTGCGGGGCCATTACCAGGGCAGTCAATACAAAGCGGAAGCCTGGGACGGTCTAGCTCATGAACTCACCAGTGCCACAGGCATCCCTTGGACTGGTGAGCAGGTCAGACACCACCACACAGACCTGAAAAGAAGCAAGATGGATTAACTGGACCAGTGGATCCAGGAGGCCCATGGGATGGCAAATGCCCCACTACTGATTAAGTAGCCATGGAATTAAGTATGTAAGAATTGCTATTCTAGTGTATACTATGGATAGGTATGTCTCAATATCACTTCAATTACTTCACAGCTGCAGGTGTCCGTGCTGTGAATCAGCAAGCCTATGCAGATAGGCTGCTAAGGCTGTGCCACCAGGCAGGTTAGTAAGTATTCTGCTTGTACTGTTATGTAAAATAAATGAGAGAGCCTGTAAAAAGCATTTAAACACAATAAATAAAGGTATAATGATTCTCTAATAATTATTCTGCATGTACTGTCATATAAAATAAATAAGAGAGCCTCTAGAAAAGTGTTTTAAGTCTTTAATAAAGGTATAATTCCTGGAGTGTGTCTGTGTCATTTTCTTTGATATGTTGTTGTACTCTTGATTATAGAAATAGTACTGTTGTATTAAGTGCTGTTAACTTACAGTTGGGTAGGCCCATATAAAGTGGATGAAGGGAGTGCCAGTAGCTTTTAAGCATATTCACAGTCCTCAACTGTTGGTTCATGCCCAGCATGTAAAGGTTAATCTGGCACATGAGTAGCTTGGTATTGTGTTCCCCAGAAATGTCATTGTGCTGGCAGAAATGTAAGGAGCTGTTAACATATAACTGATAATTTCACCTAAACATATCTAGATAAGTATATGAAAGTAGAGCTGTCAGTGTACCATCTCAGCAGTAGTGTGTCTGAGCAACTCACAAAATATGTAGCAGTAACATCTGCATCCCAGACAGTTTGTATGTCAGATACAGCCCAAGTATGTAAAGATCTAGCAAAACCCATTTCATGATCTAAGGACAATTGTGTAGTGTAATAATACATGTAGGGGACATATAACTGCAGTCAATAGGAATGCAGTGTAAACTAGAAGGATATATAAGTTGTTAATGCAACTATCATTTTCCACCCTACTGTATGTGCATAAAAAAATGCAATCCCACACCTCAATGGGTATGTCTAATCTCAAAACATTTGTTGGGACATATGTCCAATTGGTTTACAGATATCTGCATTTATTTCGAAGCATGTGCCCTGTTCAAATACCACAATATTGGTGGCTTGTTGCCATCAATTAAACCTGCATGCTGTTGTAATGTTCACTGCTGTCCCATATATGCATGTGTCATGCTTGCTGTTCAACTGGTGGAACTCTGGTGTGTTGGGTTAATGGGAATACTTCTGCATGCTGTTATAATTAATTGGGAATGCTGTTGACTGTTGCTAACCCATATTTTCATTAAATCCTCCTAAACATAGAACGTATGGGAAAGCCGGTCCCAGCGGACCCACCTGTCCCACCTCAGCTGGCGATGGCACCTGGCACCAGCAGGTCCGGTGCCCAGCCTGGGACCTCCTCCTCCATTGGCCCTGTACCACCTTTGGGTGGAAGCGCTGCAGGGGATGGGGCTCGTCCCCCTACCATGCAAGCATGGGTGGAGGAGGGCCACCTATCACCATCCAAACGGTCTGGGCTGTGGTGCGTAGGGAGATCGAGCGTTCTGTCGCTAATCCTCTATGCCAGCTTGAGGCACGAGTGGCGCGACTCATGGGTGAGCCTGCCCCCTACACAGCCCTCAGCACAGCCACCCTCTGGGCTGTGAAGGTGCAGTGGTGACTGTCCATGGGTGGGGATCTCAGTTCCACTGTTGCTATCTGTGGGCTCATGGGCTTGCGATTTCCAAACATCCTTCCCCGTCAATGGTGTTCACCCACCACATGTGTCATATTCTGCCCCTGTATGCATCTTGTTTGTCTTATCTGTTAACCTCCCCAACCTACCTCCCCATATATACCTACTTCCCCTATCCCACATTCCACTCTCACCTGAAAAAAAAAAAGAAAAAAAGGGCAATCTGCCCCCAGAAAAAAAGTACACCCCATACATAGCTGCCCATTTTGCACACATGTCCGCTGGACACATAAACTGATATTTAATTGGCAGTACAACATATTTTGTTGTCCTCACCCCTCTCACAGGGGCTGAAGGTTTCATATTTCCTTCCAAATTTACTGCATATACACAGCTGTTGCTGTTAAAGAAATGGGCAGCTATGGGCCTTCCCTACACCCGTCCTGCACATCCCAAGCTGTTTTCCTTACTGTCTTCCCCTATTTGTGCCCTGTTTTCACCACTTTCTTATCTCCCCATTTTCTTTTCTTTCAAAGAAATGAGCACGGGGGTTAGCGGGAGTAAGCACTTTTAAGCAGTATTTAGCGGGTTTGCGCGAGTGTGCGCCTGTGTGCGCTTGTGTGCGCTTAGCTAAGCATCTTGCAAACCCACGCAAACCCGCTTACAACTGCTTAAAAGTGCCTTAGTCACTCTGTCTGTCAAGGCCCTTGTTCTGCTCAGCAGCAAAATAAAACACCTCTGTCAGCCTCGAACCCCGGACCTTGTACACACTAAACTGCATGAAGTACCACTAAGCCATGGTAAACATACAACAAGTTGGTGCTGAAATAAATATATCATGCATCAGAATGAGTGAATGTAAAGGACAAATAGGAATGCCATAACACAAATCCTGTTCTGTGGATCTTTACCAGCAGTTCTTGTGTAATTGCATTACATGACTGTGAAAAGAGAACCAGCCATTCTAGCAGGAAACAATGTTACAGCAGCACTTTACAACCCCCACACAGTATCATAGCAGGACAAACACTAACATATCTGATTAGGACAGAGGCCATACTTCCCAACTGTGACTAATTTTTAGGCATGTCCCTGATTCTGAGACAGGTTTTAGTTGTGTCCCTCTGAAACCCTCTGAAAGGTACTGACGTTAGGCAGAAAGGTAGAGAATTACACTTAATGAATAATGACAATAAGTAAGAGTTAGACACTGCTTGTACTTCAGGAAATGTGTATTAATCCATATGCTCTGGTTCTCTCAAAGTCTCAACTTAATGTCTCTAATATTGTAAAGGTCTACCTCACTTCTACCTACTTTTCCCTGAGTCTGTTCAAATATGTACCTGAGTGTTTCAGAGGCCTGGCAGAGGCAGAAACACACAGGCATATCAGCTATTCCGCTGTTACACACTGTGAAAATAGCTTTGGAAAGAGTTCCAGAATCATACCCTTATGTAGGAGTACAACACTGAAATACCAAGGGATGCAGCCATGTACTGGTAGCAACCAACTGTGACAATTCCATTGTTCCAGTGCTGAAAAGACCGGTGTGGTGCACAGACAAAGAATAACAAGCTAATCTCTGGCTACCATCTGGATAGGTCCACAGTTGGGAGCTATGCAGACAGACTACTTGCCTTGGTAAACTAACACGTACACAGCAACCCTTTAAGTCCAGCTAGATAAAGTTCACACATGCTCTCTGTCCTCCTGCACCTCTACCCAAATGTACAATATACCTGTGTGTTCAGGGTCCACCAAGGATGTAGGTAGGCATACTCAGTACTGAAAGTTGTCCAGTTTCCTTGAGCAGCCTGTGCTAATGTCAATACTAAAAAAGCACAAACTGTTCAAAAGTGAGTAAATTAATATTCACAGTATAGCAGTTCACGAACAGTTCATGTGCTAAATGAATACATCTCAATAACTACTTTTGTATGGCAGTTAATTGTATAAGTAGAAAATAAACTACATACTCCCATGTATCTTGTGTTAGCATTTGTAGGGGTGAGTACAATTCTACACTGACAACTGTGTAGTGAAAGTGGCAACATTCAGGTTTGAGTGCAACATTTAAATCACTGGCTATACCCCTAGCTTCAGATATAAGAACTATACCAACCTTCTGACTTACACAATGGTGTCCACAGCAAACAAACATGGGCCCCACTTTGGAAAGCTGAAAGAGCTATGCCTACCTCACATAGAAATTTATAACATTGGGCTGCTATGACAGTGAGTACTGCAATTACCACACAGCAGGCTGCATGCAATTACCAAATGGTGGCCACCAATTGGTGCAGAGGCCATCACATGCACATTTGCAGATACCTATAAAAGCAGGCTGTACTTGCTGGCCACACATGCAATCATTCCATTGCAGATGCTGAGAGAAAGAGAGAGAGAGAGACAGAGACAGAGACAGAGAGAGAGAGAGACACACACACACACACACACACCCTCACCCACACCAGGGGAAAAAACAAAACAAAAAAAAAGCCAAAGACACACCACACTGAAAACTACGAACACATACAAAGGAAAGGTATGTAAGAGATATGTATTTACTGGCATGTAGTAGATGTATTAGAAGACTACTATACATACTTTGAAACATCAATATGTGGCAGCAGTACGTATCTATGCACAGATGCTCTGCATAACTACTGCCATGGAAAAATCAGTGTGTAGCTGTGTGCAGTGGGACATAACTGTGATATATGTAGCTCAGCATTAAATGTCAAATATCTGAACCATGTTATCTGTGGTCTGTACAGTAGTGTGGACAATGGCTGTTTGGGGGAGTAACGCATACAGCAATATAACCATGGATGTGACAGAGTAACGCATGCATGATAGTCATATCAACGTGCAGCTTAGCACTGGCAACTGCTGTACCAGGCTAGTATGCTAATCTAGCATTTGCAGCTATGTATCTACCCTCTAATATTACTGTGTGCTCACACGTGACACCTGTTCATGTTGCAGCAAGGCCCAACAGGTCAGCTGTGAGGTCCAGGGACTTACAACAGTGTGGACCTTATGTGTGTATGGCACAAACATACAGAGAGATATATCTGTGCCACATATATTAGCATCTGTACATGTGCATAGAGCAAGGGACATACTGCAACTGTTTCTGAAGGGAGGTCATATATATGTTGGTGAAGGTTGTTATGTGCATATATGTATGTAGGTAGTAGTGTGTGGCAAACAAGACAACATACAGTGCTGGTATATGTCATGTGGTGGTTAAACGCTGTGGGTGTGATTTGTTAGGTTTGCAGTGTTGCAGCCAGTGAGGCCTGCTAAAGCCACATGGGCTGAGAACACCTTCAATGCATTTGGCACAAGACTGTGCAATCTCATTACATAACTGTATACCTCACATACTTTGCATAATTGATATTCCTACCATGAAAGGTGCACTGTATATGTGCCTATATGTATATCTATATGTACACCAATGGATATTTATATGTATGTGTGTGTGTATATATATAAATATATATATATATATATATATATATATATATATATATATATATATATATATATATATATATATATATATATATATATATATAGAGAGAGAGAGAGAGAGAGAGAGACAGAGTCATATTTACTGCGACAGATGCCTGGTGACAAAGCCATGGCCTCAAGCTCTATGTCGGAAATTCATTGGCATCCCTTTTGCTAAAATCTCTGTACCCATGAACTACCACATAGGTGGTAGTCGATTTAACACCAAAAGTGTGAAAAGAGACCATGGGAAACAGGTGGACAGTAGTCTCCCCCTTGATAATCACAGTGCCACACTAGTCATGTAATCTGTCTACATGGCACACCTCATCACAAAAGCTGTGTCATCCAGGGAAAAAGAGGTCAGTGTTTCCCTCTACTCATCACTCGCAAAACCCATTATAGAGTACAATGCCCCTTCTGGTATGTACCTCACAAGACATCTACAGCAACTGGAAAGGCCACAGACATACCTCACAAAGAGTAATACTGTCCTCAAACAGATGCCCTATGCAGACCATCTTACAAAACCACAGCTAGACTGTGTCACATACCGGCAACCCAGAGGTGACCTCTGCCTAACATACAAAGCTATGTCAAACCCAGAGCTGTTGGACATGCTCCACGTAAACAGATCACAATCCCTATGAACTACACGCTCTAGGGACCTAAACCTTGTCACCTCAATAAACGGAACATGCTGGAGGGATAGATTCCTATCTCAGAGACATCCCATACTCTGGAACAAACTACCTATCAATAGCAAACAAAGCTCCTCAGTAGCACTCGTCATGAATAGTCTTGATGATTGGATGGAAGATAGGAAATACACCCCGGGAATCACCTCTGTGGCTCTGCTTGACAGGGACACATGAAATTAAATTACTTGGGTGTCAAAGGCCAGGGTACCATCTGGCTAGGCTTCTACAGGCCCTAGGGCCAATAGCCTATTACCTACCTATGAACCAATACACACCCACATGTACTTGTTGCAATAATTGCTATGTGAGGTTGACTGAGTGTGATGGTGAATGTGTTGGTGAATGTGTCAATGTTGTGTATATGTGGGATAGCTTAGTGGGAATCTGTTTCTGTCATGGTATTATGTGTCCTAGCTCTGATCCCAGCAAAAGATGTGTATGCTATTGCTAGCCAGAAAAAGCAGTATGGCATACGGTCTGACGTAGTCCCTTTGTGTTAACTGGGGTGTGCCATTGGAGGATAAAGCAGTACATGTATGCTCATTGATTTGTACTGCTGGTGAATCAAACCCCTGTATGAACGGTAGTATTACCTGAAGCTGTAGGCCTAAACAGCACAGTATGGTGTATGTCCACATTGCTTGGAAACACTGTTTTGTGTGTTCCCTGTAGGCCTCACAGCTTACATACCTCAGGCATAAGGGTTTGTAACTACTGACACACAGTACTGTATGGTAGACACGTAAAGCTCATCTGGGTTGCCATACCTCTGTGTCCTGTATGTATGTCTGATGTGTGTGTAGGTATGCCTGTAACATGCCCTCGGTCATATGTGTGTTACAGGATATAAGTGCGTAACTAGCAACATGTATAGCCTAGTACAGCAGTATGCCACCCATATTCACGAATGTGCACATATTGGAGGCAGGGGGTTTCCATCAACAACTAGTGTGGTATACTGGTAATACTGTAACTGGACTTTATAATCATTGCAATGGCTTACATATTTCATTATGCATTAGCTTGATATATACCTCATGTGGCTAGGTGGTGCATTGTGTCACATACAGTGTGCCATGTACTGTTGCATAGTCTTGCATAGTGGTTTCTCTTTGTTGCTGTGCAGAAAATGTTTTAATATATAGAGCATGTCAGACACTGTCAGGCAGTTGTGGGTTGAGCACTGATATGTGGTATTGAAAGTGTGTATCCTCTGACAGACAATAGTTTGCTATTTATGGCAGTTCAGTGATATCTGTACTGTAGAATGTTAAGTGTGCCACATGACTTGCTGACACATATTGTTTCATTGTCTTCCAGGGTCACGGCCCACCATCGCAATCCTGCCTATAGTCGTGCAGAGGATGAGATATTAACCAACTGTCTCATCCAACACTACACCCTGCTATTTTCAAGAACCAGCCAGGACCAGCTTGAGCGGACTGTGCTGTGGCAAGATGTTGTCCGTAGGATAAATGACATAGGCATGCATAACCGGATATATGAGCAGGTACAACATCACTGCAGTGATTTACTTAGACATGTCCGGCAGCATGCGTCTGATGTTCATAGGCAACAGCTTGCCACAGGTGGTGGGGTTGCCAACCATCCCCCCTCACCAGAGTGGAGGAGCTGCTCCTGAGCCTGGGGGCTCCCGCCAACAACAACAACAGCACACATGTATCATCATGGAGGCCGGAGCCCCCCAGCAAGTTCACATGGAGCGTGCAGGTAAGATGGCATATCTGTAGACTACTGTTACCTCTATTGTTAGATCATGCATATGTGAGATGTGTACTGTGTGGTTAGAAGATGTGGAGCCTGGTGTTCATAGGTTCATAGGTTCAAAGGTTTATACTAGGCTATCTGCCCTAAGGCATTTATAAGCCTAGCCCAAATTTTTGTGGCTTACGCCACCCCTTATATGAAAAAATACTGTGCCCATTAGTTTGTTGTGCCTCTGTCCAGCAGTGACACAGAGATGATTCCCGGGATAAACCTATGATCTCCCATCCACAGGTCAAGATTTCTCTTGAACAGAGCCAGCGAGGTGCTCTGCCTCACATGGACCGGGATTTTATTCCACAGCATAAGGAGTCTCTGAGTGATAAATCTATCCCTCCAGCATGTCCTATTTATATCCGTGCTAAGGTTTAAGTTGCTTGCTCTAGTGGTTTTGGTGGATTTGGATTTTTTGAGGTGGAGCATGTCCATTAATTCCGGGCTGGACATGGCCTTGTATGTCAGGCACACGTCACCTCAGAGCAGACGGTATGCAACTGAATAGAGCTGGAGTTTCTTCAATCTGGCAGCATATGACAGATTTTGGAGTCCCTTTATCCTTTTGGTGAGGAACTTTTGGGGTCTCTCCAATTGCTGCAGATGTCGGGTGCGATACATCCCGAATGGGGCATTGTACTCGATCATTGGTCTGATAAGTGAAGAGTACAGGGGAACAATGACCTCACTAGATCTGGATGTGAATCCCTTCATGATCAGGTGGGCAATGTAGAAGGTCTTTCTAACCACTTTAGCAACGTGAGTGTCAAAAGAAAGGCCACTGTCAACCTCTTCTGTGCTTAGTGGATTGCCACCTATATGGTAGCTTGGGGTTACCTTGTTTTTCCCGAAGGGTATGACTATACATTTTTTGGCATTTAACTTCAGGCCATGGCTCTGGCACCAGCTATCTGTTTCCGTGAGTCCCTTCTGAAGGATATCCGTGTCCGATGCACTTTCCACTATGGCGCCCAGTTTGCAGTTGTCTGCAAACTTTGTCAGCCAAAGTCCTCCCATGTTGGCCTGTACTTCTGAGAAGTAGATGCCGAACAATAGGGGGCCAAGGACCGAGCCCTGTGGGACACCGCTTGTGACCAGCTTGGAGTCTGACATAGCGCCAGCAACTCTAACCCTGTGGGTTCTGTCCTTAAGCCAGTTTGCAACCCATCTTGTGACATATGGGTTTACATTTAAGCTGGTAAGTTTTTCTACAATACCCGAGTGGGGTATTGTGTCAAGGCCTTTGCAAGGTCAAGGTAGGCTGTATGGACTGCCTTTCCCTCATCAATGGCCTTGGTGACTGTTTCGAAGAAGTCGACCAAGTTCAAAAGGCATGATCTGCCCTTGACGAAGCCAAACTCGGTCGGGTCCAATGTCTGCAAGTCCCCTATATCTTTGTTTATGAGCTCCATTATGATCCTCTCCATAGCTTTGCAGACTAGACTTGTTAAGCTTATGTGGCGGTAATTACCAGGGTCCGTAGAGGCACCGCCTTTGTGGAGTGGGACCACAGTTGCCGTACGCCACTCCTTGGGCACGTATCCTGTGGTAAGGCTGAGATTGAACAGCTGCCTTATGTGCGGGTTTAATTCCTCATTTAGCTCGTGTAGCACACAGCCGGGGACACCATCCGGTCCCATTGATGCTGTGTTTTTAGCTTTAGAGAGCAGCTTTCACCTGCGCATTTGAGATGTCTGGGAGGCTACACTCTGCTGGGATAGTTATCTCTTCTTTAGGGGGGGGGGAGAGGGGGTGAAGTTGGCACTGAACCTATCTGCCAGTATGTTGGCAATGTCTGTGGGTTCAGTGATTTTTGTATCATTTTGGACTAATTCTGAGCATATCTGGGAGTTTCCACCCAGGTTCCTAACATAGCTGAAAAAGGCCTTATGATTGTCCTTTGAATCCATGGCAATTTTTCTCTCAAAATTGGCATTAGTTGATTTTATGAGTGCTCGTATTTTTTTACTAATAATGATCAGGGGTGACTTCCCTTTTATGGATTTTGTTCTATCATGTAATAGCTTTCTCCTCTTATTGTAAAGTTTGTTAATGGCTGGGGTCCACCAGACTGGACGTTTGCCCTTTGTGGAAAGAGTCTTGGTTTTATTTGGGATTGCCTGATCCATGCAGTCCTGGAGGTGTTCATAGAAGGCATTTGTAAGGGCTCCTGCAGCTTGGGTTGTGGTTTCCACTGGCTCAGGGGCCTTGAAGGATACCACACCAGTCTTGAGTAGTGTGAAGTTTGCTTTAGAGAAGTTCTTCACTGTGGTCTTTTTTGTTTGGGGTGGGGGCGGGATGTGGATTTCCAGTGAGATTAGTTTATGATCAGATCTCACCAATGAGGGATATACTTCCGGTGTGGAGCATTTTTTGGAACATGATGTGTAGGCCTGTGACTGTCAACCATTGTACTACTGTAAGATTACAAACCCAAGTAGCAATGCCACAGTTGTTGCCACTGACAAACTGTTTCATATCCTTGTAGGTCCCTCTGGTGTGACAGCAAGGCAGCAGACCCATGCTGGTCAGTGTGTTCTACATTTAATATTGCAAATAAAATGTGCATGTCATAGGTGAGGTGTAGGCCATATACACATGTAACACACCTACACATAATGCATGCTGTGCATGTTTGCTGTGAGACTATGCACATCTCAGTAACTTGAGTGGCTGCCTCAAACACATACAATACACAGAGCATCCCAAACAATTGTGGCTACCCTATAGCGGACATTGGATAGGCAGTTGATACACATGCACACAACATACACAACTCCGTCATACGCAGTCCATGTTAATATGCTACACAAGGCGTTTTCAGACACACGCTGTAAGGTCACACTCCAGTATCCCAAATGTCATCCACACAGCACACATAATATACCTGAGGGGTAGAGGCCTATTATGGGCAGTGCAACACTCTTCAACACACAACACATTCATGTTAGGCAATGCTCCCTAATGGGCACCTTACAAACCCATGTAACAACTGGCTGTAAAATGCTGAATGTAACCATGGTATTGCGGTTCAGGTACAGCATGATAGGTGCCGGTCTGGCACACATAAGTAGCCTTGAGTGACCACATGATGCTGCATGATGATGGCTCATGGTACAACATGCTATCCAGTTACAGTAACCACAGTACTACACATAGCATTCATTGCTATACACCTCAATGTTGTGTGTGCGCAAACATATGCACCTATACACAATATGCATAGCAATCACCATTTGCACAAAGCGACACATATATGTCTTGTAATGCTACTGAGTGTATAGGTCACATGACACACATTGGGTATGTGTGATGTTTAATGTTGCAGGTGTGGTGTTGCATGCCATGTCATGGCTGGCACTGGCATGCCCACAATATGTTCTACACTCACCATAACTACTGTACAATGGCTATGTTGAGCAATGGTATTCCATCAGGTATACACTCACAACTCATCCTGTGTGTATACATAGCATGCATGAGCTAAACCTGTGTCCACAATTATCTGCTAAAGACACAGACGCTCTAATCAGTAATGGATATCTATGTGACACACAGATAAACATCCAGCCATGGTATGTATACCTGTGAGTGATGGTGCACAGCACATTGAAGAGCTTGTAATACTTGCACAGCAATGTTGTGTCCATGTACACATTGCGTTCCAGGGTGAGGCCAATCACTGAGCAACAACACACATGCATCAAAGCCATGTATATTGTTATTAGCAAGGACTGTCTACACTCACACTGCATGCTGTTGAGCAACACACATCCTGCATGCTCACACTAGTGATATGACTGTCTGTCTTGTGATATTGTACCCCACCATCAACCACTATTGGGTATGTTCTGGATTGCTGGTGGTGTGTGTGTGTGTGTGTGTGTGTGTCTGCTTTAGTGAGGAGTGTAGTTGTGTGCATGTGTGCATGTGTGCATGTGTGCATGTGTTCATGTTTGCATGTGTGCATGTGTTCATGTGTTCATGTGTTCATGTGTTCATGTGTGCATGTGCTCATGTGTTCATGTGTTCATGTGTGCATGTGTTCATGTGTGCATGTGCTCATGTGTGCATGTGTTCATGTATGCATGTGTGCATGTGTGCATTTGTTCATGTGTTCTGACATCATGTACAAGTTGTAAAGTGTGTTTCCTGTCTTCCTCTCACAGGTGCTGAGGTTGGGCTGGTTCACTGCAGCAGGGAACCTGATGTCACTGAGACAAATAGTGATAATGAGGATATGTGTGTTGAGGCACAGGCATGTTTGCCAGGGTCTGTCGTTGGGCCACCAATCGACAGTACACAGATGTCCACCCCATCCATGCACACAGTCATACTGCCAATACATCCCTCATCACCAATGCCCTTAGCTGAGGGACAGTCTACAGTCGGCAATGGCCAGGACAGTGTGGTACCTGTGGCACATGCATTCGGACACAGCAGCCATACCCAGAGGTCTGGAACGGTACCACATAGGCAGATGTCCAAGGGTTCTCGTCGGAGCACTGCTGGTCATCATGCCCCTGGCAGATGTGCCACAGGTCTTACAACCTCACGCATGTTCCAGGCTGTCATGGAGGCACAGGCACATATGGAACGGTACACCAGACAGGGACTAAGGGCACAGAGGGCACATAACACCGCTTTAAATGACAGTATCCATGCCCATGTGTCAGGACAGTGCGGGATGGGTGAAACATCGACGTTGATGTATGCTAGCAACATCAGCAGCTGGCAGTCTCTGTGGATGTCCCTCAAGTCACAGCCGCTCCCGTAGTGCCAGTAGCAGCCCCAGCAATGTTGGAGGTGGGATGTCCATAGACTGTCCTAGAAGACCACGTGCACATAGCTCTGGACAGTTCCAGCAGGGACCTGGGTCCAGTGTACATATGTCTACCTCTGAGGATTGTACTCAGTCTGGCTCAGTACCCGATACTGTCAGTAGCACCCCTGCCAGGCACAGGTACCGTATCCATGGCCGGAGATGGTGATCTGCAAAGCCTGGCAGGTACAGTCTGTGGCTGTCCCACAAATCCCCGTATATGGCAGCCATATGGTGGAACTGTGTGCATGCAGACACACACACACATAAACCAGACACCTAGGGCTAACACATACCTGCACACATTACATCAACATTGGCCCATACCAGTACTCTTGGCCCTCTCTCACGCACACACACACACACACACACACACACACACACACACACACACACACACACAAACACAAACATACATGTCGATCGTATGGCTCAATGTAGGCCTCTGGCAAACCAACAACACACCCTGTGCATATGATGAAACCTGTGCCACCTCCTGTCATCTGTAACATTGATGCAGGAACAGGCTAACATGGTGCTGATGCACAGGGTGACTTTATGGCAGTATAGCAATGTTAGCATGTTGTCAGCAGTAAAGTGTAATGTTATCCTTGAAGGTGTAGCTGACCAGGCATAATGCATTAAAGCTATGATTGTCAATGTAGTATTGTTTACACCAGTGTTAATCCCAATAGTGTATTGTCCGCCCACATGCCACTTGGCTGATGTGTGTAGTATTGGCAGCATGTGTTAGAGAGTGGACAGTACATGTGGGATGTGTGCAGCACAGGTTTGCAGGTGTACATTTGTGAACATGGTGGAGGTGCACTGTCTGCATGTACATGCATAGTGGACACATGGGCAGGGTGACATGCCCTGTATTACACAGTGTCAACACTCCATAGTTTCCATTGGTGGCCAGTATGCATTGTACTACACACATTTTGGAACTTGGGTACACATGTGTACATGACATGGTTTGACACTGTGCTGTGGGTGATACTGTTACTATCTGTCATTGGTATGCATTCTGGTGGTATACATAACCTCTACAGCCTGACCATAAACAATTGTTAGATGATGTCTTGACAACTAACACACAGATGTAGGACACACAGTAACATTTGTATCCTTCAGGAACTATACTATGCCAGTAACCAGTGGTGTTCACCTGCACCCATTCCTGGGACCACTCCTGATTGCCATATAGCTCACTTAGGTACAAGCAAACACAGTAGGGATATGTCTGTACGCATCTGAGAATGCATACTGTGGCCTATAATGCATTCTCTAGATGACACACACATCCTCCACAAGGGTATCATACAGACAGATACCTGTTGTCAAACCCATGCTGTAAAGCTATAAGCCAACTAAAGCATGGTCATCCACCTTTACAAAACATAGTATCCCCACAGTACCACATAGGTAGTAGCCCCCAACATGTTGACAGGTACCGATGTGTACATACAGCCAAGTGTTACATCATCTCTCCTTTGGTAATCACATTTCCAAAGGTATTTTGAAATCCCTTGGTGAATCACATAAGCAATAAGGGGTCTGCGTGCGTATCCACAAAGTTGTTGTACACCTATAATGAATAGCCATCATTGACAGATTTTGCTGCATTTTAATTGGTCTGAAATATACCTCAGGAATAAACCCTCACTCGCACTATTCAATAGAAACCGTAATTAGTGTGCGTGACATGTATGAACAAGGCCAGGGATCACTGCAGTGGCTGGGATTGTCACAAGCATACAGATGTGACCTAAGGTCTGGAAAGCAGCAGCACACTCTGGCAAAGATAACAGATGTGTTCATGGAGAAAGCAGGGTTCCCACCTCTGATATAATTGAGGTCACATGTACGTATATGTATTTGCCACACAGCTACCTGAAGTGCAGTGCACATACTGTTGTCATTGTGATGTGTCATACAGTAGTAAAAGCAAAACCTACAACACAGTGACCCACCGTGTCACACACATACTCAGCAAGTGCAGGATTCAAATCCCTACCTAACTGTTTTATGATACTAGAGCAGTACACATTTACACGATGCACTATACACATTACTTGGAGTTTTCCTTTCCACAGGTATATTTGTAGGATGGTGACATCATCAGACTTGACAAAGATAAGTATACCACTTTTAAGGTCTTGTAGTTGTCTCCAAAAGGGTTGCTCCTCTACAAGGAGATACACACACCATTGTCAAGTGCAAGATTCAAACCCCTACCTAATGATACTAGAGCAATATGCATTTACACAACGCACTATACACATTATTGGGAGTGCTCCTTTCCACAGGTATATTTGTAGGATGGTGACATCATCAGACTTGACAAAGATGGGTATACCACATTTAAGATGTTGTAGTTGTCTCCAAAAAGGTTGCTCCTCTACAAGGAGATGCACACATGCACACACACTCTCATACAGTTGTCAAGTGCAGGATTCAAACCCCTACCTAATTACTTAATGATACTAGAGCAGTATGCATTTACACGACCCACTGTACACATTACTGGGAGTTTTTTTCCTCAGGTATATTTATAGGATGGTGACATCATCAGACTAGACAAAGTGGATTACATTAGGTGACATTAGGTGGGCTACATAGAAGGTATTTGTAGACACTTTGGCAATGTGATCATCAAAGGAGAGTTTACTATCTACCTGGGTCCCCAGGGCCATAATTACATTCTCTGTACATACTGGATTACCACCTATGTGGTAATTTGTGTGCACTTTGTTTTATCCAAAGGGGATGACTATGCATTCTTTGGCATTCTGCTTGAGGGCATTGTTTTGACACCAGGTATCTGTCTCTGTAAAACCCTTCTGTAGGATGTCTGTGTCAGCCGTGGAGTTGATTATGGACCACAGTTATCAGTCATCTGCAAACTTGTTCAGCCATACTCCTCCCGTGCTTGCCTGTACCTCTGAGCAGTATCTACTGAACAGGTGAGGTCCCAGGACCAATACCTCTGGGATGCCATTTGTGACTGGTTTAGAGTTGGACATGGCACCTGCAACTCTGAACATGTGTGTTTGATCTGTGAGTCAGTTGGCCACCCATCCTGTGACATAGCTGTTAACGTTCAAGCTGGTAAGCTTGTCCATGATGCCAGAGTGGGAAATGGTGTTGAACAGCCTAAGTGAGGTCCAGATGGGCTGCGTGGGCTACTTTCACCTCCATCTATGTCCTTGGTAACTGTTTCAAATGAGTCAACTAGGTTTAGGAGACAGGATCTACCTTTAACAAAGCCAAGTTGGGTAGAGTCCAGTGTCTGGAGGTCCCCACTGTCTCTGTTTATGGGTTCCATGCTAATTTGCTCCATAGCTTTGCAGACCAGGCTGAGTAGGCCTATAGGGCAATGGTTTCCTGGTTCTGTTGTGGCACCCCCTTTATGGAGCTGGATGACTGTTGCTGTATGCCATTCCTTGGGTACATAGCCTGTATTAAGGTTGAGTCTGGACAGTGAATGTAGGTGAGGGTGTAGTTCCTTTTGGGGCTGGTGTAAGTCGCAGCCTGGGACACCATCCAGTCCCATTGATGCTGTGTTCTTAGCTTTGGAGAGGGCTGTTTTTGCCTGCATGTCCATGAAGTCTGATGCTCTGCATTCTTCTAGGATGGACACAGGCCCTTTTGGGGGTGATGTGAGTGGGAGTTTGCACTGAACTTGTCCCCCAGGATGTGGGCGATGTAAATTGGTTCAGTGTATGTTTTTTCCATTTTGCAGTAGCTGACAGCATTTTTGTGAGGCTTTGTGGCTGTTATTCTTACATTCCTTGGCAATTTGTCTTTAGAAATTGGCCTTGGATTATTTTATGAGCGATCATTGTTTCTTCCTAATAATGATGTGATGAATAGTGATGCCTTTCCTTATGTGAAGTTTGCTCTATCATGTGTTCGTTCCCTCCTTCTGCTGTATAGCTTATTTATGTGTGACAACCACCAGATTGGTTTCTTATTTTTGGAGGAGTGCATCATGGTTTTATCTGGCATGTCTCGATCCATGCATCCCTGTAGATGCTCATAGAATGCACTTGTAAATGATTCTGCAGATTGTATAGCATTATCCTATAGCAAGGGTGCTTTTGAAATTTCCACTTTGGTCTTGAGAAGTGTGCTGTTTGCTTTAGAAACTTTCTTCACAGTGGTTTCCTTGACTGTGGTGGTGGGGGGGGTGTGATGTGGATGTCCAGTGTGATTACTTTATGATCTGATATTACCAGCGAGGGATTTATCTCTGTTGTGGAACACTGGTACCCCATGTTGGTGATGATCAGATCCAGTATGTTGTCACCTCTAGTGGGCATGGTAACCAGCTGTTACAGAGCATTTGAGTTTTTAAACTGTGGGAAGCATTGGGCAAAGGATATTGTACACGAGTAATTCTCCCAGTCAGTGTTTTGGTAGTTGTAATCTCCTCATATAATGGTGTTTGGTAGGACCTTTATATTTCCCACTGTTCTCAGGAATACTGAGTGAGGTTCCTGAGACAAGGTAGGTGATCTGTAGCAGGCTACAATCTGAAAAGCAGCTTTGCACAATGTTAGTTGCACTTTCATGGTCTCCAAGGCCTTATGCTGTGCCACTAACCTGAAGGTGTGGGTACCCATAAGGTAAACAGACACCACTTCCTTTTGTATTTCACTCTGGGTTTTGGGGCTGAAGATCAGAGGGATTGTGAGTGTTTTACGTGGAGCATGTCCAACAGCTCTGTGTTTGACATAGCTTTGTATGTTAAGCAGAGATCACCTCTGAGTAGGCGATATGCGAGAGAGTACAGCTGTAGCATTTTGAGACGGTCTGTGTATGGCATGTATTTCAGGCTGCTAATGCTATTTGTGAGGTATTTCTGCAGGCTTTCCAGTTGCTGTAGATATCTTGTGAGGTACATAGCAAAAGGGGCGTTGTACTCTATTATGGATCTAGTGAGTGATGAGTAGAGGGGAACAATGTCCTCTTCTATTCTGCATGAGACACCTTTTGTGATGAGGTGTGCCACATAGAAGGATTGCTGGACTACTGCGGGGATGTGATTATCACAGGTGTGTCCACTGTCCACCTGTGACCCAAGGTCTCTTATTACACTTTCAGTGTTAAGTATACTACCGCCTATGTTGCAGTTTATGGCTACAGAGTTTTTACCAAAGGGGATGACAATGCACTTTTTGGCATTGAGCTTGAGGCCATGGCTTTGACACCAGGCATCTGTCTCAGTGAGGCCCTTTTGTAGGATGTCCACATCTTCAGTAGTTTTGATTATGGCTCCTAGTTTGCAGTCATTTGGAAACTTCATTAGTCACAGACCTTCCATGTTAAAGTTTACTTCAGGGAAGTAGATACCAGACAGGGCAGGACCCAGGACTGAACCCTGTGGTACTGCACTTTTCTCTGGTCTAATGTTGTACTTGGAGTCTGCTACTTTCACAGTGTGTATTCTGTCAGTTAGCCAGTTGGCATCCCATCTTGTGACATAGCAATTTATACCTAGTTTAGTGGGTTTATCTATAATTCCAGAGTGGGGGATGGTGTTGAAAGCCGTGGCAACATCTACATAGGTTGTGTGAACCACCTTACCCTTGTCTACGGCTCTGGTCACTGCTTCAATAATGTCTATCAGGTTTAGGAGACATAATCTGCCTTTTACAAACCCAACATGGTTGTGGTCCACAGTTTGGAGATTACCAATGTCTTTTTTTATATGTTATATGATGATACATTCCATGGACTTGCAGAGCAGGCTCATCAGGGTGATGGGCCGCTAGTTCCTGGGGTCCATGGTGGCTCCCCCTCTTGTGTAGTGGGATAACCGTCACTGTGCTCCATTCAGCAGGCACAAAGCCTGAGGTGAGGCTATGACTGAACATGGTACATAGGTGTGGTGCCTGTTCGTTCTGTAGTTTGTGTAGAACACAGCTTGAGATGTTATCTAGTCCCATGGGTGCTGTGTTCCTGGCTTTGGAGAGTGTTTTTTACCTGTGCAGCCATGATGACAGAAACTTTGCAGTCTTCCGTTATAGAGATGTGCTCTTTCATGGGTGAGAGGGGGGTAAAGTTAGCACTGATCCTATCTGCCAAGATGTTGGCAATATCAGTTGGGTCTGTAAATTTAGTGCCATTGTGCTGTAACTCAGAGCAGATCTGAGTGTTGCCATTGAGATTCTTGACATAGCTATAGAATGCTTTGTGGTTGTCTTTAGAATCAGTGTCAATTTTGTTTTCATAACTAGCTTTGGAGGATTTTATCATGAATCACAGCTTCTTACTGATGTGGACCATGGAGCTCCTCCCCTCATGGGATTTTACCCTCTTTTGCAACAGTATTTTCCTTCTGGTGTGCAGTTTGTTTATGGCAGGGGAAACACCAGATTGGCTTCTTTTTCTTGGAGGTTAGCGTCTTGGTTCTGTTTGGGATAGCACGATGCACGCAGTCATGTAAGTGCTTATGAAGTGCAATTGTGAAGGATTCAGTAGTCATAACTGTATTGTCCATCTGCATGGGTGTCCTGCAGTTCAGCACTTCTGTCTTAAGAAGCATGAAGTTGACTTTGGAGACATTTTTTAACATGGTTTCCTTAATGGGGGTGTGGGTCCAGAATGTGGATATGTAGGGTAATTAGCTTATGGTCTGATGGGACCAATGAGACGCTGATGTCAGTTGTGGAACACCGGTCACACAAGACAAACCAAACCCCGTAACCAACACAAATCACCACTAAGTGAGCTAAATGCTACTCATTGCCAGAAGTCTCAGCCTCCAGATGCACACACTCGAGGCATTTCTCATTATGGAGAATATTGATATCTGTGCAGTATCGGTAACCTAGTTCAAGGCTCCAGACAGCACACCAGCACTACCAGGATACTACTCATTCCCAACCTTCCAGCATCAGAACCTGAATCATAGCACATAGGGTGAGGATGTATCCATATTCATCAAGGATACCTACACCTCTCTCTACATGCTCTCTACAGGATATGTACCCATAGAATATTGCACAGCAACGTTCTTCACACTCCACAGGGGTGGGGCCATGAAAACCCCTTGGCATTCATGCTTTATGAGCCTGACAAGTGTGTTCTGGAAGGCAAAGGAGCCAATCATAATGGAAGTCAACAGTAAAGAGATTGGGAATCTTCACACAGCTGAGCACACACAGTTTGGCTTCATCAAATACAGACCACGCCTCCAGAACTGGGATGATTTCTTTGACAGTTACCCAGGCTACGGATGATTGAAATGAGCTCCACACAGCCTACCTATACCTCGTTAAGGCCTTTGACACCATTCTGGAAGACAAAGAAAAAAATATGTCTGAGCAAGTCATATGGCACACTTAACATTATACAGTACAGATATCACTGAACTGCCATATATAGCAACCTATTAGCTGACTGAGATTAAACACTTTCAATACCACTTATCAGTGCTCACCCCACAACTGCTTGAAAGTGCCTGGCACTCTCTATATACTAAACCATGTCCTGCACAGCAACAAAATAAAATCACTATATAAGACTCTACAACAGTACATGGCACACTGTATGCGACACAATGCACCACCTAGCCACAGAAGGTATAGATCAAGCGAATGCATAAAGAAATATGTCATCCATCGCAATGTTTGTAAAGTCCAGTTACCGTATTACCATTATACCACACAACTTGTTGATGGCAAACCCGTGGCCAAAATATGTGCACAATTGTGAATATAGGTGACATACTGCTGTAGTAAACTATTAATGTTAAAAATGAGCGAAACCAAACCAAGTAATAAATCCAAAGCAGCCAAATCGAAGGCAGGAAACAACACCAGCAAAGGTTCCACTGTTTAATACCACCAAATTGGACAAAACGTTGAAAAAATACACAGATTAACGCTCTTAGCAAAAATTGCGTTTTCGTCTTCACTCACAATGACTTCATCAGATAATGCTAAATTGATTGATTAACCATTAAATAGTAAAAAACTTTCAAAAATGATCCTATCAGTCACAGTGCATCTTTGAGCAGCCAATCCGTTACTAACCATCATAAATAATTAAAACTCAATAAACACATATGAAAAATCCCATATACTTGATTTTTGTCAATAGAATAAATGTATTAAAAATGAATATGTTGAATACATAATACTAGAGTTAATTTTCTAAGATTTATAAAGTGCAGGAAAGAAAATTTTAAAATACATGTAAACAATACTCTTGTTAAAAAATACAATGTTTGAATTAGTTCTAAATTCATTACTTCTTGTAAGTAAATACTGCCATCTATTGGCCATTGTGGATATTGCAAGCTTAAAAATGTCTTTATATGTTTATTTTTTGCTGTTAAATATCTGCAGCTTTTAATTTAAGTATTGGGGCTATGGATACACTATCATTTAAGCCAGGTTTCTTTGTGGCATTAAGATATATTTGCCACCATAGCTCCCTATAAGCTACCCTTTCTTCCCATAAACCCCCTCTTAAATCCTTTTTCACCTGTTCAATAACAAAAAATTCAAATGTAGCCTCTTCACATTCTTTTGTATGTCTATATAAAGCATTGGTATCTTTAGCCTTAGAAATCTCATAGTAATGTTCATATATTCTTCTCCTCAAGACTCGTTCGGTCTTCCCTATATAGAAGGAATTGCATTTTTTACAAATACTTATATAAATTACTCCCTTTGTCTCACAATTATAGAAACCATTACTTCTTATTATTTTATTATTCCTACTAGGAATAGTTATTTCAGTAGTATTTAGCATGTGCTCACATTGGTTACAGTGACCACACTTGTAACTACCTTTCCTTCTTTGTCCATCTATTCCTTCACTTGTTGTGTTCTGTTTGGTTTGAGATTCTAGAACGTTCTTTATAGTTCTAGCATTTCTATATACAATTTTTGGTATCAAGTTATTAATACCATTAATATCAGATAGGGCCAGAAATCTGGCCCATTCATTTCTGAAAATCTCACTAACCCTAATGTTGGACACATTATATTCCATAGTTAAAGCCTGTTCATATCTTAATTCATTCTCAGCATTAATAATATTATTTTCTATAATATTGTTGTCAATTTTTTGTCCCTTTATTGGCTGGAATTTAGTTTCTCTCCCCAATTCCACCTCAGTTCTTAATTTCATTACAAAATCCCTTGGATAACCCCTTTCCTCAAACATTTTACTGAGTAAATTGCATTCTGCAAAAAAATCACCACTAGCGCTGGTCATTCTACTACCCTTCACAAACTGCCCCTTGACAATATTTTTCTTACAATGTGAGGGGTGTGCGCTAGTGAAGTGAAGAAAGGAGTTACAAAAAGTTTTCTTCCTATAGATCTTAGTTTCAAAATCACCTCCCTTCTTGTATATTTCCACATCTAAATATTGCAATTTTTCTCTTGAAAGGGTATATGTAAATTTTAAGAAATCAGTGGACTTATTTATATAATCAAAAAATTTGTTGAATCTATCTATTCCTGCTATCCAGAAAATAACTATGTCGTCTAAAAAGCGACGATACAGTGTCCAACATTCATTATAACTAGAATTGATTATATAGTCTTCCTCCCATTTGGCTAGGACTATATCAGCATAAATAGGCCCACAAGCTGCGCCCATTGCTGTTCCTTGGACCTGTTGGTAATATTCTCCTTGAAAGGTAAAAAAATTATATCTCAATACCATATCAACTAACCCAGTAGTTATACTTTTTTCAGCCTGTGTCAACTTAGTATCTCTATAAACCATTTCTTCAAACATGGTGAGACCCTCATTGTGTGGTATGCACGTAAAAAGGTCCACGACATCAACAGTAATAAATAATAAATCTTCATTGTATAGGTCTGGACTAATGCATCTTAAAAAATCCCATGAATCTTTCAATGTATATATATTCTCAGTACTTATATGTTTTACCTTATTGTCCACATATTTTGCTAATGGAAGTGTTTTAGACCCTGCCGCCGAGACAATAGGTCTCAAAGGAGGGTCTTCCACATTTTTGTGGACCTTAGGTATTCCGAATATTATTGGTATTCTTGGTTTTGCCACGTATAAGAATTCAAAGGTTTTTCTATCCATTATTCCCTCATATAAAAAATTGTTTAATAGATTATCAATCTTGTAGTAGGCCAAATTAATTTCATTAAGTGAGACTGAAGTATATTTTCCAATGTCATTTAATATAGAATTCATCTTACCTTCATATATAATGTTATCCATAAAAACAATCCCACCCCCCTTGTCCGGTTTCATTATTCTCAGGTCATTATTATTTTTTAACTCATACAATATTTCATTTTCTTGCTTAGAAAGATTAAATTCAATAGCCCTTTCTTCATATAATTGTCTAATTTCATTTTCTATCATAATATCAAAATTTTTAACCTGCAGATGCAAGGGTGGATTGTATGTGCTTCTACGGACCAAACCTGAGTCCTGAGGAGGTAAATTGCACCTAGTATTTAAATTAGTAGAAGCAAACAAGATACCAAAATTAATTTTCCTAAGAAAAAGCTTAACATCTATAATGGTACTAACCATTTCACCCTTCACAGTAGGAATAAATTTGAACCCTTTACTCAACAGGTGAAAATGTGATTCAGTAAGGATAACACTACTAAAGTTGTAAATAGTAACATTTTCAAAGGTATGTCTAACACCATCAACTTGAATTACATTTTGATTTTGTTCAATGTCAGGGGTAGGGTGTATTCTATCTAATACCTCCCCCTCCCCCTTCTCCCCCCCCCTTTTTTGAAAATTTTGATGTCCATCCTGCTTGTTATAACAATTAAAAGAATCTCTCCTTAAGGGTGGAAATTCATTGTCATAGTCTGAATATACCTTTACTTTACCATCATCAGCGTGGTATCCATGAGGTGAATCCGCATAATGCTGATAATAATCATTTTTCTTAAAGGGTGGTTTGGGATAATGGGTATTATTCTCATACTCATTTAAATCTCTCTTTAATTTACTTATTTTCCTTTCTATAACATCGCTGCATTTCCACTCAATATCTTCCTTTATTTTATAATACTTGTCTCTTTCTTCTCTAATTTGGAAAATAAGATCTTCCTTAATACATAAATCCAAAGTCTCTATTTCATTTTGCAACAATTCCTGCACTCTATTATTTTCCTGAATAATCAACTTTAAAATTTCAAGACCACATTGATTAAAAACTTTCAACAATTCATGATGAAAAATTGATCCCCCTATAACATTGTTAGGGTACTTGTGTACCCTAAGTCCCTTAGGAACCACTTTCCTGTCAATACACTCTGTTAAATATTCATTTTCTATAGTAAGAGTTTTAAATTTCATCATGAGTTTATACAATTTATCTAATTTATTATAATAACTAATACCATCAGCAGAAATCTGTTTTTGTCCATTTTTGAACTGAATATTAAAAGGCATTTTTAACCAGTCATTGATGTCATTTCTTTTCCACGAAGTGTGGAAAGAATTATTAACAGTACCTTTGCTTCCTTTGCTATTAATGGGGTTGTCCGGAGTATTGCCAGCATCAGCCAGCAAAGAGGACGATCTGTTTCCAGTGTCAATTGGCGCCAAAACCATTGGCGTCACAGCCTGATTGAAAGTCTCACCATTCGGTTCTTCTCTTTCAAAGTCGCGGTGTATAGAACCACTTTTGCGACGTTTTCTTTTAGATTTAGCTCCTGTTGACCATTCGGTCCGTTCCGACACACTGGTACTCTCTTCTCCTTGCTTCCGGCATAACGTCTGGCAAAGTGGCGTCAAAAGGTCAATCAGCTGGGTGAGTTGACCTATCAATCTCCGTGATTCCCCCATCTCTTCTTTCGGTGTTCCGCCTTCCATCCGGAATGCCCAACACAAAACCAATAAACTAAAAATGAGCGAAACCAAACCAAGTAATAAATCCAAAGCAGCCAAATCGAAGGCAGGAAACAACACCAGCAAAGGTTCCACTGTTTAATACCACCAAATTGGACAAAACGTTGAAAAAATACACAGATTAACGCTCTTAGCAAAAATTGCGTTTTCGTCTTCACTCACAATGACTTCATCAGATAATGCCAAATTGATTGATTAACCATTAAATAGTAAAAAACTTTCAAAAATTATCCTATCAGTCACAGTGCATCTTTGAGCAGCCAATCCGTTACTAACCATCATAAATAATTAAAACTCAATAAACACATATGAAAAATCCCATATACTTGATTTTTGTCAATAGAATAAATGTATTAAAAATGAATATGTTGAATACATAATACTAGAGTTAATTTTCTAAGATTTATAAAGTGCAGGAAAGAAAATTTTAAAATACATGTAAACAATACTCTTGTTAAAAAATACAATGTTTGAATTAGTTCTAAATTCATTACTTCTTGTAAGTAAATACTGCCATCTATTGGCCATTGTGGATATTGCAAGCTTAAAAAATGTCTTTATATGTTTATTTTTTGCTGTTAAATATCTGCAGCTTTTAATTTAAGTATTGGGGCTATGGATACACTATCATTTAAGCCAGGTTTCTTTGTGGCATTAAGATATATTTGCCACCATAGCTCCCTATAAGCTACCCTTTCTTCCCATAAACCCCCTCTTAAATCCTTTTTCACCTGTTCAATAACAAAAAATTCAAATGTAGCCTCTTCACATTCTTTTGTATGTCTATATAAAGCATTGGTATCTTTAGCCTTAGAAATCTCATAGTAATGTTCATATATTCTTCTCCTCAAGACTCGTTCGGTCTTCCCTATATAGAAGGAATTGCATTTTTTACAAATACTTATATAAATTACTCCCTTTGTCTCACAATTATAGAAACCATTACTTATTATTATTTTATTATTCCTACTAGGAATAGTTATTTCAGTAGTATTTAGCATGTGCTCACATTGGTTACAGTGACCACACTTGTAACTACCTTTCCTTCTTTGTCCATCTATTCCTTCACTTGTTGTGTTCTGTTTGGTTTGAGATTCTAGAATGTTCTTTATAGTTCTAGCATTTCTATATACAATTTTTGGTATCAAGTTATTAATACCATTAATATCAGATAGGGCCAGAAATCTGGCCCATTCATTTCTGAAAATCTCACTAACCCTAATGTTGGACACATTATATTCCATAGTTAAAGCCTGTTCATATCTTAATTCATTCTCAGCATTAATAATATTATTTTCTATAATATTGTTGTCAATTTTTTGTCCCTTTATTGGCTGGAATTTAGTTTCTCTCCCCAATTCCACCTCGGTTCTTAATTTCATTACAAAATCCCTTGGATAACCCCTTTCCTCAAACATTTTACTGAGTAAATTGCATTCTGCAAAAAAATCACCACTAGCGCTGGTCATTCTACTACCCCTCACAAACTGCCCCTTGACAATATTTTTCTTACAATGTGAGGGGTGTGCGCTAGTGAAGTGAAGAAAGGAGTTACAAAAAGTTTTCTTCCTATAGATCTTAGTTTCAAAATAACCTCCCTTCTTGTATATTTCCACATCTAAATATTGCAATTTTTCTCTTGAAAGGGTATATGTAAATTTTAAGAAATCAGTGGACTTATTTATATAATCAAAAAATTTGTTGAATCTATCTATTCCTGCTATCCAGAAAATAACTATGTCGTCTAAAAAGCGACGATACAGTGTCCAACATTCATTATAACTAGAATTGATTATATAGTCTTCCTCCCATTTGGCTAGGACTATATCAGCATAAATAGGCCCACAAGCTGTGCCCATTGCTGTTCCTTGGACCTGTTGGTAATATTCTCCTTGAACTATTAATGTTGCTAGATACGCAGTTATATCTTGTAACACACATATGACAGAGGACATGTCACAGGCATACCCACACACACACATCAGACATAATTACAAGACACAAAGGTGTGGCAACCCAGATAAGCTTTACATGTGTACCATACAGTACTGTGCGTCAGTACTTGCAATCTGTGAGGACTACAGGGACCACACAAAACAGTGATTCCAAGCAATGTGGACATACACCATGCTTTGCTGTTTAGGCCTACAACTTCAAGTAGTACTACAGTTCATACAGGATTTGGATTCAACATCAGTACCAATCAATAAGCATACATGTAGTGCTTTAGCCTCCAATGACACACCTCAGTTAACACCAAGGGACTACATCAGACTGTATGCCATAGTGCTTTATCTGCCTAGCAACAGCATACACAGCTTTTGCTGGGATCAAAGCAAGGACACATAATACCATGACAGAAACAGTTTCCCACTAAGCTATCCCACAAATACACATATTTGACACATTCACCAACACATTGACCATCACACAGTCAACTTTACATATAATCTATTGCAACAAGTAGATGTGGGTGTGTATGACTATATATGACTCTCTCTCTCTCTCTCTGTATATATATATATATATATATATATATATATATATATATATATATATATATATATATATACATATACACATCCATTGGTGTACATATACATATAGGCACATATACAGTCCACCTTTCATGGTGGGAATATCAATTATATAAAGGATGTGAGGTATACAGTAATGTAATAATATTGCACAGTCTTGTGAGAAATACATTGAAAGTGATCTCAGCCCAGGTAGCTTTAGCAGGCCTCACTGGCTGCAACATTGTAAACTGAACAAAACACACACAGTGTTTAATCACCACATGTCATATACCAGCACTGTATGCTGTCTTGTTTGTCACACACTAAAACCTACATACAAATATGCACATAACAACCTTCACCAACATATATATGTCCATCCTTCACAAACAGTTGCAATATGTCCCTTGCTCTATGCACATATACAGATGTTAATATATATGAGACATATATATCTCTCCATATGTGTGTGCCATACACACACAAGGACCACACTGTTGTAAGTCCCTGGACCTCACAGCTGAACTGTTGGGCCTTGCTGCAACATGAACAGGTGTCCCATCTGAACACACAGTAACATTAGAGGGGGTATATATAGCTACAAATGCTAGATTAGCATACTAGCTTGGTACAGCAGTTGCCAATGCTAAGCTAAACTTTAATATGACTATCATGCATGTGTTACTCTGTCACAGCGATGTTTATATAAATGTTTGTGCTAATCACCCAAACAGCCATTGTCCACACTACTGTACAGAACACAGATAACATGGATGAGATGTTTGACATTTAATGCTGAGCTACATATTTCACAGTTATGTCCACTGCACACAGCTACACACTGAATTGACCATGGCAGTAGTTAAGCGGGACATCTGTGCATAGATACGTACTGCTGCCACATATGAATGGTTCACATTATGTAGTGTACTCTTCAAAAACATCTACTACATGCCAGTAAATATATATCTGTTACATACTTTTCGTTTGTATGAGTAGGTATTATTTATTTTCAGTTTTCCTTTTGCTTTTCACTGTCTCTGTCTCTGTCTCTCTCTCTCTCTGTCTCTGCAATAGAGTGATTGAGTTTGTGGACAGCAATTACAGCCTGCTTTTATAGGTATTTGTACATGTGCATGTGATGGCCTCTGCACCAATTGGTGGCCACCATTTGCTAATTGCATGCAGCCTGCTGTGTGGTAATTGCAGTAATCACTGTTATAGCAACCCAATGCTATAAATTGCTAACACAGGTAGGCATAGCCCTTTCAGCTTTCCAAAATGGGGATCATGCTTGTTTGCTGTGGACATCGTTGTTTAAGTCAGAAGGTTTGTATCATTCTTATATCTGAAGCCAGGGGTGTAGCCAGTGATTTGAATGTTGTACTCAGACCTGAATGTTGCTGCTTCCAGTACACACTTGTCAGTGTAGAATTGTACTCACTTCTCCAAATGCTAACACAATATACATGGGAGTATGTCCTTTCTTTTCTAATTATACAATTAACTGCCATACAAAAGTAGTATTTGAGATGTATTATTTTGGCACATGAACTGTTTGTGAACTGTTATACTGTGAATATTAATTTACTCACTTCTGAACAGTTTGTGCTTTTTTAGTGTTGACATTAGCACAGGCTGCTCAAGAAAACTGGACAGATTTTTGCACTGAGTATGTCTACCTACATCCTTGGTAGACCCTGAACACACAGGTATATTGTAAATTTGGGTAGGGGTGCAGAAGTACAGAGAGCATTATGTATTATTGTGTGAATTTTATCTTGCTGGACTTAAAGGGTTGCTGTGTACCTGTTAGTTTATCAAGGCAAGTAGTCTGTCTGCATAGCTCCCAACTGTGGACCTATCCAGATGGTAACCAGAGGTTAGCATGTTATTCTTTGTCTGTGCACCACACCGGTCTTTTCAGCACTGGAACAATGGTATTGTCACAGTTGTTTGCTACCAGTACATGGCTACATCCTTTGGTATTTCAGTGTTGTACTCCTACATAAGGGTATGCTTCTGGAACTCCTTCCAAAGCTATTTGCACAGTGTGTAACAGCGGAAAAGCTGATATGCCTGTGTGTTTCTGCCTCTGCCAGGCCTCTGAAACACTCAGGTACATATTTGAACAGACTCAGGGAAAAGTAGGTAAAGGTGAGTTACACCTTTAAAATATTAGAGACATTAAGTTGAGACTTTGAGATAACCAGAGCATATGGATTAATACACCTTTTCTGAAGTATAAGCAGTGTCTAACTCTTACTTATTGTCATTATTCATTAAGTGCAATTCTCTACCTTTCTGCCTAATGTCAGTACTTTTCAGAGGGATTCAGAGGGACACAGCTAGAATTTGTTTCAAAATCAGGGACATCCCTGAAAATTAGTCACAGTTGGGAAGTATGGCCTTTGCCCTAATCAGGTATGCCAGTGTCTGTCCTGCTATGATACTGTGTGGGGGTTGTAAAGTGCTGTTGTAACATTATTTCCTGCTAGAATGGCTGGTTCTCTTTTCACAGTCATGTAATGCAATTCCACAACAACTGCTGGTAAAAATCTACAGAACAAGATTTGTGTTATAGCATTCCTATTTTTCCTTTACATTCACTCATTCTGATGCATGATATATTTATTTCAGCACCAACTTGTTGTATGTCTACTGTGGCTTAGTGGTACTTCATGCAGTCTAGCGTGTTTAAGGTCCATGGTTCGAAACTGACAGAGGTGTTTTATTTTGCTGCCAAGCAGAACAAGGGCCCTGACATACAGAGTGACTAAGGCACTTTTAAGCAGTTGTAAGTGGGTTTGAGCAGGTTTGTGCGATGCTTAGCAAGGCTTAGCTAAGCGCACATAAGCGCACACTCACACAAACCCGCTAACTACGGCTTAATAGTGGTTACTCCCACTAACACCCACGCTCATTTCTTTGAAAGAAAAGAAAATGGGGAGATAGAAAAGTGGTGAAAAAGGGGCACAAGGAGGGGAAAACAGCTCGGGATGTGCAGGACAGGTGTAGGGAAGATCTATAGCTGTCCATTTCTTTAACAGCAACAGCTGTGCATATGCAATAATTTTGGAAGGAAATATGAAACCTTCAACCCCTGTGAGAGCGGTGAGGACAACATAGTATGTTCTACTGCCGATTAAATATCACTTTATGTGTCCTGCAGACATGTGTGCAAAATGGACAGCTATGCATGGGGTGTAATTTTTTTTGGGGAGCAGATTGCCCTTTTTATTTCAGGTGAGAGTGGAATATAGGGTTGGGGAAGTAGGTATATTTGTGGAGGTAAGTTGGGGAGGTAAACAGACAAGACAAACAAGACACATACAGGGGTGGAATATGACACATGTGGTGGGTGAACACCATTCACAGGGAAGGATGTTTGGAAATTGTAAGCCCATGAGCCCACAGATGGCAACAGTGGAACTGAGATCCCCACCCATGGGCAGTCACTACTGCACCTTCACAGCCCAGAGGGTGGCTGTGCTGGGGGCTGCGTAGGAGGGGTAGGCTCACCCATAAGTCACACCACTCATGCCTCAAACTGGCATAGAGGATCAGCGACAGAATGCTCAATCTCCCTATGCACCACAGCCTGGACCGTTCGGAGGGTGATAGGTGGCCCTCCTCCACCCACTCTTGCACGGGGGGAGAGCCCCATCCCCTGCAGTGCTTCCACCTGAAGGAGGCACAGAGCCAATGGAGGAGAAGGTCCCAGGCTTGGCACCGGACCTGCTGGTGCCAGGTGCCATCACCAGCTGAGGTGGGACAGATGGGTCTTCTGGGAGCGGCCTTCCCATACATTCTATGTTTAGGAGGATTTAATGAAAATATGGATTAGTAGCAGTCAACAGCATTCCCAATTAGTTATAACAGCATGCAGAAGTATTCCCATTAACCCAACACACCAGAGTTCCAACAGTTGAACAGAAAGCATGACACGTGCATATATAGAAAAACAGTGGACATTACAACAGCATGCAGGTTTAATTGATGGCAACAGGCCACCAATATTGTGGTATTTGAACAGGGCACATGCATCAAAATAAATGCAGATATTTATAAACCAATAGGACATATGTCCCAACAAATGTTTTGAGATTAGACATACCCATTGAGGTGTGGAATTGCATTTTTTATGCACATACAGTAGGGTGGAAAATGATAACTCCATTAACAACTTATATATCCTTCTAGTTTACACTACATTCCTATTAACTGCAGTTATATGTCCCCTACATGTATTATTACACTACCCAATTGTCCTTAAATTGTGAAATGGGTTTTGCTAGATCTTTATATACTTGGGCTGTATCTGACATACAAACTGTCCGGGATGCAGATGTTGCTGCTACATATTTTGTGAGTTGCTCAGACACACTACTGCTGAGATGGTACACTGACAGATCTACTTTCCTATACTTATCTAGATATGTTTAGGTGAAATTATCAGTTATATGTTAATGGCTCCCTACATTTCTGCCGGCACAATGACATTTCTGGGGAACACAATACCAAGCTACTCATGTGCCAGATTAACATGTACATGCTGGGCATGAACCAACAGTTGAGGACTGTAAATATGCTTAAAAGCTACTGGCACGCCCTTCATCCACTTTATATGGGCCTACCCAACTGTGTGTTAACAGCATTTAATACAATAGTACTATTTCTATAATGCAAGAGTACAACATATCAAAGAAAATGACACAGACACACTCCAGGAATTATACCTTTATTAAAGACTTAAACATTTTTCTAGAGGCTCTCTCATTTATTTTATATAACAGTATATGCAGAATAATTATTAGAGAATTATTATACCTTTATGTATTGTGTTAAAACACTTTTTTCAGGCTCTCTCATTTATTTTACAGAACAGTACAAGCAGAATAATTACTAACCTGCCTGGTGGCACAGCCTTAGCTGCCTATCTGCATAGGCTTGCTGATTCGCAGCACGGGCACCTGCAGCTGTGAAGTAAATGAAGTGATATTGAGACATACCTATCCATAGTATACAGTAGAATAGCAATTCTTACATACTTAATTCCATGGCTACTTACTCAGTAGTGGGACATTTTCCATCTCACGGGCCTCCTGGATCCACTGGTCCAGTTGATCTGCCCTGTGTCTCTTCAGGTCTGCGTGGTGGTATCTGACCTGCTCACCAGTCCGAGGGACACCTGTGGCACTGGTGAGTTCATGAGCTAGATGGTTCCAGGCTTCAGCTTTGTATTGGGTGCCCTGGTACTGGCCCCGCAGGAATCTATCCTCATGATTATGGACAAGGAGCCAAACCATTACTTTTGACTCCTCAATGCCCCAACGTTGTGCTTGAAAATGAGAGCCCTCTCCAGCACCGGCCTTTGCTGCCTGCAGATGGCCACTACAACCAGTTATGGCAAGTATTCCGCCTATGTAACTTAAATATGCATAATTTCCCACACTTATTTGTGATTGGTCAGTTTTGAAAAAACTAAGCTGAAGGCACACCTGCTTAGCAATGGATAAACTTCCATTGATATGTATGTGTGTGTTGAAAGTGCATGCTTATGAAAAGCTGTCATGGCTTAGTGGTTCAGTACTGTGATTATGGTGCACAGTATCCCAAGTTCGAGGCCTGTCATTGCTTTTTATTTTACTACTGGCCAGACCAGCTAGGAGGTGTGGCTGTGTTTAGCTGACTTTGCTCAACTTTGCCTGACGTTGCTCTACGTTGCTCGGCGTTGCTCTACGTTGCTCGTCGTTGCCCGCCGTTGCGCTGGTAGCGCGGTGCGCAACTACGCACAAACATGTTGTTTGTGCTAGTTTGCGCGATGCACAGCTCCACGCCAAACTATTGCACTAGTTAACGCAGTGCTCAGCTACAAGCAATTATATTTAAATATGCTTAATACTAGTAAACTTTGCTTAGCAGTGCTTCACATTGCTTAAGATACCTTACTTATGCATGCATCAGTATGCATAACCATTTCACCTTCTTATATATATATATAAATATATATATATATATATATATATAAATATATATATATATATATATATATATATATATATATATATAAAAATTTCGTTCACTACTACATAGGCCATTTCAATGATTTTTACTAAAATTTAAATGATAAATGTCAGGAATTATTTTTATATACAGATTTCCAACAGAAAATAGAAAGGGGAGTGGTGGGACTTGAACCAGGAATGCCTCCTCTTTGTGCGAAGGCTCAACCACTATGCTATCACTATTTAGCTTAAGTTGCATATAAGTTTCTTATTATCCTCTTCGATGTCTAAACTGCTAACTGTAGCTAAGCAATGGGCAAACCCGCGCAAACACGCACAGATATGGGCAGCTATATTGGGAATAATAAAAAAAATAAATAAAAGTTTTACATTTTATAATTGTACAGGGGTTTAGAATGTGGGGGAGTGTAGTGTTGGGCATGCCCACATTTGAGTGGACTTGCTCATGTCAGTTGACATTTCCCGATTGAGAGACTTGCAGGGGCGTGGATTTTTGGACTGCTCGGCAGTCCGACACGCCCCCTGCACTCATGCACGCTCCGTGTTAGCCTTAGAGTTGAGGCAGCACGCCCTCATTAATATGCATGGTGCGCTGCCGTCATACTCTTAGACTGGCGTTTCCTTGTAAGACTAATGTAGTCTTACACGGAGAATTACTGAATTCTGGGGAATGTCTGTTATTCAAAAGTTTGTAAGTCATATGGCTAGACAATTAGGATCTGTTACAGAATGAGGGACAGGATTCTATTCATAATTTATTCTTACACATGAAGATTAGTGAAGGCCTATACCAGAGCTCACAGATCTGAAAAAAATTCTAAATCAAAAATGTTTAAAATGACACTAAAGACACCTAATTTCTTGCCTTGTGGTGCTTTTCTGTAAATATACCAGACATGCAAGATGTGTATCTGTATTTCCCAAAACACAATGTTGACATTCATTATTCAAGCTTCATGTGGAGGACTCACAATTTCAGTTTACAACTGTAGCAACTTAAACTTTTCTGTTGTAATGCAGTTGATTAGAAAATGTCTGACTCTGCTATTTCTCCACATAAGGCTGATAGGAATTCATATTCACTCTTACTTACATGCATGATTCTAGATGGTGCTTCTGTGATCCGACATTTTATACATCAGCATACTTTGCCATGCTTCCACATCCACAGCCTGAGCATCTCCTTGAGCATCAGAAATCATATCCAGTCTCTTCTCACTCAGAATGGTCTATAGGAACTGTTTTGACTATATGATTTTCCAATACCTCCTTACCTTAAGGCAGGATACAGCTGTGTGGCTTTCCCCTTACATTTCAGAACAAACTATTTGACTGCAAAGACATTCTTGAGTTTCCTCATCTTTAAGTAGAAAAGCCTAACTAGTTGTTTAAAAAAGGACTATTTAACATAAATAAATAAATACATAAATAAATAAAGGTATACCATGAAAGAATAGACTATGCAAACATTCTGATTGAGAGAGAGAGAGAGAGAGAGAGAGAGAGAGAGAGAAAGAATTGAATGATAAGTTCAGACATGTAATAGAAGAAAAAAGAATAAAGCAGCCAAAATGTGTGGACAGGTACAGACAGCAGTACCAAGCGATGGAGGGGAGACATGACCACAGATGGCCATGCAGAAACTAACATCACAAGGGGAACAAAGGATGAAAGGGACAAAATATTTGAAAGACCTATAAGAATAATGCAGGATGGATGGAAAAGAGACTGCATGCATCGCATACATTTATACAACCAGTTCAGTCAGTGGGGAAGGCTGAGGGTGCTGGAGTTTGAAAAGAAGGAGACATGTTGCAGATAGGAGGGCTAAGAATATGGTGTAGGAAGTAAAAGATACAGAAGCTAGTCTTGGGAGGAAGAAGAGGACTTGGTGGATGGAGTGGCAGGGGAAATGCTGAGATAAGGGATGAGGGTAGCATTGGTAAAAGTGGAACCCGTCAGCATGCTTAGAAGGGATGGGACTAGCCAGCAAATATAAAACTATAAATATGGATGAGAAAGGATGGTTAGGAACTATAGGAGGTTAAGAAGCCTGTCAGAGATATGAGCTCTATGTCACGAAAAAGTTTCATCTTAGGCCAGAAGGGTCTGTGCTACTTAAAGTTAGGCTTAAAATGTACAGAGGTACAGAAGAGCGTGATATGTACTCCGGCAGTAGCAGAAGGAAAGAGACTCAGAAAAATAGGACCATAATAATCATGGGTCGCTCAAAGCCCCCCCCCCCCCCCCCCCACACACACACACACACACTGTAATCCAAATGACATAATTTCAATCCTCAGGATTAAGAATTAGAGTGATTGTGGGAAAAAGTGTGTCAAGGCCACGTTTGCAGTACTTTAGAGTATTTGCCCTAACATGAGGTACAGTGGCTTCAAAGTTAGCATATAATTGTATCATGATGTGAGTTGTAGAGCCACCCAAAATGCTTTCTACAGTACAACAGTGAGCTTCAATGTCCACTGCTGTAAAGTGGGAGACATACTGTTTTTTGATATTGCTGGACTCACACTTGTTTTAGAGACATTTGCTGGAACATTGTTGGGTAGAGTTGCTATGCAATACAAAAAGTTTACAGACCATGAAGGTGGAGCTTCAGGCAGTGCTGTAGGAGGGGAATGATGATATTGCTAGCACGATGCAGATGTTACCTGTGAAAACAGGGACTAAGTCTTAAAAGGTAGTTATTAGGTTTACAGTCCAGGGGACAACTGACCAGCCAAGCCAAAATTCTCAGATGCACTGGAGCATTGTCTGGTTAAGCAAGTTCCTCAAGGTCACACAGTAGGCAAATGAAGGCTGAGGGGAAATAAACCCTGTACCACAGGAGCTATAGCTCTTAGCCTTAAGCCTCTGTGCTAACTTTCAGAGATTCTTTTGCATATGAGTGGTCAGAAAAGACAAAGTTGGAGTGGTGATGGTGGAATAGTGATCTACACAAAGGATGGCATCCAATGTGAAGTAAAAGAGGACAAACACCATCCATTAAAGAGTCTATTGTATAAAATGGAATCAGAACATATGATAAGCGCCCAAGTGATTAAGATAGAAGAAGGAATATTAAGATGTACTAGACCATAGACACATAGAGGGCAGAGAATGTGAAGCTAAAGGACAAGATAAAGGAGTGGGAGTAGGAGGAAGTGGATTATAGTCATGGGGAATCTTATTCTATAAGTAGCAGCTAGGAGAAGGGAATGATTTTGACTAAGATCTTAGACATGAATGGTTCAGTCATCTGGTTCAGAACTGTGCCAGAACTAATAGAATTCGGAACATAGCCCTAAACAAGGTAAATGCTGCTAGTAATGTCTAGATGAAAGACCACTTGGACAACAATGATCATGCCTCTGTGTGGTTTACAGTAAAAAGAACAATAAAAACAAATGGACAAAGCTGAAGTTGTCTGGTTTTGGTGGAGTGGATTATATATTTAGTTTCAGAATGTTTTAACATCAATTTTAATACTTTCTATACAAGACTGACACCAAATTCTGCATAAGTTATACTTCCCTTTGTTTATTCTTATTTTATGTTTACCAGTTCACTATTACCAAATGTTTTTTCATCTTAATATTGTAATTTCTGTAGATGATGTTACCTTTTATCATTAACTATTCATTCTATGTTTGTTCTTGTTCTAAAAGGAACCCTGGATTGAGCCTCCAATTGGTCAGGTTTTTATCACTGTTCTACCTTGGTTATCAGCAATAAGTAAATAAATATATACATGTAAACATATGGAGGGCATTCATGAAGGTATTGTTAAGTGTACACATTCATATACATGTCACTGTCATCCATTCAGTATTCATCAAGGGCCATAACTCAGTGCTGCATGGAGCTCTATCAGAAAGACATGCAGCACCATGCAGGGCTGGTCTTTATCAAGATATCATTTGACCATGAAGATCAGTATAGCCGGCCCCCATCACATGACAGTATTAAACACTGCTAAAAGGCTGTGTTCAACTACCTACCATTGCAATGGTACAGGGATTGGGGGATATTAGACACCAGGAATAATTTATCCATCAATTGCAATAATTGCACTGGCATCAGTACAGGGATTGGGTGGGGTGGGGTTAATCACTAGATAGCAGGGACTTCCCAGCAGCAAAGTGCCATAACAGCAGCAACTTCAGGATGGGGATTGGATGTGGGGGGAATCACAGGAGGTAAGACAGGCCAGGGGCAAGTAGTGACACTGTGATGTGTGTGTGTGTCTGTGTGTGTGTGTGTGTGTGTGTGTGTGTGTGTGTGTGTGTGTGTGTGTGTGTGTGTGTGTGTGTGTGTGTGTGTGTGTGTGTACACACACATGTGCGTGTGCGTGCATGTGTGTGCGCATGTGTACTTGTGTATGCGTGTGTGTGTGCATGTGCGTGTGTGCGTGTGTGCGCTTGTGTGTGTGTGTGTGTGTGTGTGTGTGTGTGTGTGTGTGTGTGTGTGTGGGTCTGCTTTGTGTACTTGTATGTGCAGAACAGTGAGTGTGGGTGGATGCCAATTCCTACATGAACACAGTTTACTACCATGACCAGAAGATCAGCAATGATCTGCAAGCTGAAGTGGTAAATGGGATATAAGACCTGCAAATAAGCTGATAATGAGGTCTTGCCTTGCCATGGCTAACATGTCTCTGAATCATGAAATACTGTGACATGAATTTTTGGGATAATGCTATAAACTAATGCTGCTGCTGCTGCACTGATGTTACAATCATGTTCCATGGATCTTTGTGTGAAAAGTTTTTTCCATATGACTATTATTTAAACATTGGGTGTGTACTACATGAACTACAAAATGAACTGGCACCTCAACTAAGTGTCATGTTTAATCATAGCCTCACCTCAGACCACTGAGTGGTGCACAGCTACAGTTATCCCACTCCACAAGGGGGGATCCACCTTGGATCTTGGGAACTACCGTCCCATCAGTCTCACAAGCCTGATCTGCAAGGGCATGAAATGCATTATCATGGAACTTATAAACAAAGACATTGGCAACCTTCAAACACTGGACCCCACCCAGTTTGGGTTTGTGAAGAGCCGATCTTGTCTCCTGAACCTGATTGACTTCTTCGAATCAGTCTCCAGAGCTGTGGACAAAGGTAAGGCTGTCCACACAGCCTATCTGGCCCTTGCCAAGGCCTTTGACACCATCCCCCACTCTGGAATCATAGATAAACTTACTAAGCTGGGCATAAATCAAAATGTCACTCGATGGGTTGCCAACTGGGTTACTGACAGAACCCAGACTGTAAAAGTAGCCGACTCCAAATCCAGCTCCAAACAAGTGACAAGTGGAGTACCTCAGGGTTCAGTCCTGAGACCGCTCTTGTTTGGCATCTACATCTCTGAAGTACAGGCCAACACTAAGAAACTCTGGCTAACAAAGTTCGCAGATGACTGCAAACTGGGAGCCATTACTGAATCCCCAAATTATGTGGATATTCTACAAAAGGGCCTTACAGAAACAGATGCCTGGTGCCAGAGCCATGGGCTCAAGCTTAATGCCAAGAAATGTATAGTTATCCCCTTTGGAAAAAAAACATGTACCCATGAATTACCACATAGGTGACAGTACACTAAACATCGAAAGTGTGAGAAGAGACTTAGGGACACAGGTGGACAGTGGTCTCACTTTCGATAACCACATCTCCACAACAGTCAGGAAATCCTTCTATGTGGCACACCTCATCACTAAGGGCTTTTCATCCAGAAAAAAGGAGGTAATTGTCCCACCGTACTCATCCCTCATTAGACCCATTATAGAGTATAATGCCTCATTTGGTATGTAGCTCACAAGACATCTGCAACAGCTGGAAAGGCCACAGAAATACCTCACTAAAAGAATCACAGGCCTAAAGCAGATGCCATATGCTGACCGTCTAAAAAAACTCCAGATATACTCTGTGGCATATTGTCTACTTAGAGGTGATCTCTGCTTAACATACAAGGCCATGTCAAACCCTGAGCTGTTGGACATGCCCCACTTAAAGAAATCCCAGTCCCTCAGAGCCACACGCTCCAGGGATCTAAACCTTGTCATCACAATGAACAAAACATGCTGGAGGAATAGGTTCCTGACCCAGAGACTCCCCATACTCTTTAATAGACTGCACATACATGTCAAGCAGACCGCCTCCTTGGCCCTCTTCAAAAGGAACCTTGATGATTGGATGGGAGATAGGAAATTCACCTCGGGGATCATGTCAGTCGCCCTGCTAGACAGGGGTCCAGAGAAGTAAATATTGTGGGAAGAAATATCCAGGGAATTATTATGGCTAGGCTTGTATAGGCCCTAGGGCCGATAGCCTAGTACCAACCTATGAACCTATGAACCTATTGGCATTCTATTTTCATTCTGATACCTGACGAAGTATTGTTTCACATGAAAGACTGTATAGTTTGCGCATATTTTTTGCATTATTAATAACCTCTGTGGTACCTGTGCTCGGATTATTTATTTGGACTTACAAATGCATCTTGGAACTTATACCTGCCAGTGCTAATGCTTTCCTGTTGTTCATAATACATAAAAGCAGACTTCTGAATATATTGAAATTTTTGCTTACTTCATCAGACATTAGCCAAGATTTTAAAAGGAAAGATTGGAGGTCTTTCTTTTTTGAGTTTATCTTTCTTCATATTTCTCTTTTTTTACTTATCTATCTTTCCATTGCCATAACTGCCTATAATGTAGCATGTATATACTGACACATACTTTTGATGTATTACTAACTACTGTCATACCTTTCAACCTCTTAACACAAGAAATCTGGACAAAGCCTAAAATAATGGGGGGGGGGGTCACAGGCCCAAGAATACAAATATTTTTTTTTTTAATATTGCTCTTATAAGCTTAGAAAGTTGCTAGACTAACATGATTTGTGTTAACATGCATTTTATGAGGGATATGTAATCCGAATCTCAAATGTATATTTAGTGTCTTCAGTCCTTAGTGATTTGCCCGAAAAACACAAAAATTATGAGGAATGCCAACAAAAATATAAGGAAAAAAATATCAATATTCTGTACAAATCTGGACACAAGAGGTATGACTACTGTTGGCATGCCCTTTGATAATGTTGTGTTGTAATATTTTAGGCATATTATCAGCTCCTTTGTACAGGTCACTTGTTGTTGTGTCTTTCGATTTTTCCCGGTTAGGGGTCGCCACAGCGGAACTCTGGTCCGCTAATGATTAGCAGTAGATTTTTACGTGCCGCGTTGCCAGACCTGATGCACAACCTTCAACGAAGGTACGCCCATTCACGCATGTCTCCACACAGAAGACGCTCTAGCTGAGAATCAAACAGGACAACGTCTTACTGTGAGGTGACAACGCTACCGCAGCACCACCACCGCAGTCTTTATCTATTGTAAATATTAAAATGCACACTTCAAGGAACATATTGATGGCATGCAATACAGATATTTCTTTTGTTTTTAGATTTGAAGTGCTCTGAGTAGCATTTTAGCTTATCTATGGAATTTTTATGTTCTTAACATTACCTGGAAATCATAATAATTAGCTTGTTATTTTATTGTGCATCCGCATTTATAACTGTGTTACCTGAAACTGTAATGATTTGCTTGCTAATTTTTAGTCTGACACAATTACAGTGCAATGTTTGTGAATCTATGCTACTTTAATATTACTGCTTGATGTCTTATCTATCAACTCTCACAAGCTCATGCATTTCCTGTAACTACTACAGACAGTTTGTGACTATTTACTCCTTATCTTTGATCACTGTTCAAAACTAGTTGCTTTCAGATTTCATTACTCTTTCAATGTCTCATAGACAACTAATAAGGTATGGGATATCTTGAGCAACTGTGATACTTCTGAGTAACATAGCTGTTTAATTTTTGTAGGTACTACCGAGTCCAAAACGATGCTACAATATGTTATATGTGTTTTTCCTGTTAGAAGGAGTAGGTTACAGTCATGGTCTTCTGCACTGTTACTCCTTCCACTGCTTTATTTTTGTCGTTTTATTTTTATTTTTTCTATTCTTGTTAAAGGATTACATGGCAGACTGACTTCTCTGTACTAATCCAATGTTGTGCTACCTAATTAGCTCCTGGTCCTGCAGAAGGCATGGTCTTACCATACCATTTGTGTTTCCTTTTCCTTTTGATCTTTAGGTTCCTCTGCTTTACTGATACTTTTGTTCATTCACATATCAATACATTCATCCATTTATATGCACATGTAATTCCTTTGCAAACTGTTAATAGCTATCAGATGCCTCTGATCTCTCTTTTTAATCTAAGTTTCTTATCATTTCTCCTTTTTCTCTTTATCTACCCTTTTCTCTATTTACCTGGCTATTAGCACAGAGGACAAAAGCTCTACCCTGTTAATGAGCTGCTCCTTGTTGTAAGGGTACAGGGTATGAATTTTTCTAACTTCATTTAAGGTGGGAGGTTGGCATAGTGGTTATGGTGTTTACCTTACAGACACAAGAGATGCAGGGTTTTATTTTCACATGGTGTTATTGGCTTTGCTTAAAATGACCCATAAGAGCAGTTAGCCTAGTATGAACTTAATCATTCTACAGGGATCCAGTTTCTGTCAGCCTGGTATGAAATGATAGATAGACCATGCTGCTTTGCCAGAGATGGTCTTCAACTGTCCCTTTAGGTTTTTGGTTACTGGCAAAGGCACTGCCTTTTTTAGGCAGTGTCTGAAGAACAAAATTTCTGACTTGAAAATAACTTCCACAAATAAACTAAGGGTTTTGTTGGTAAATGCTAGGAGCTTAAATCAGAAACTGCACACTTTGGAAGCACCCCGTCTCCCTTCGATATTTGTGCAGCCACAGAAACCTGATGCAAGGCTGCAGACAGTATGCCTGGTTTGCTACAGTCACAGAAATCTGGTGCAAGGCTGCAGACAGTATGCCTGGTTTGCTACAATGCCTTCCACACCTTCAGACAGCAAAATGATCACGTGAGAACCAAAGGAGGAGAACTATAAATCTTCATCAAAGATAAATACACATCTAGACTGGTTAGACAGGATAACTTCATAGAATTACTCCAAGTTCAAGTAACATTAGGAAAGACCGCCCCTCCTTCAAGTCATCTTTGGTTATAGAACCTTCTCCATGAACCACAATACCCACAATGCATACTTGAACTTACTTGAGTCACTCCAATTATAACCTAACACTTTGATTATGGGTGGTTTTAACTATCCCACCACTGACTGGAAAACCTATACCAGTACCAACATGCTCACACACAATTTCCTGGATGTCATTAACACAAATGCCCTGGAACAAATAGAACAAATAGTAAGTGTTACCACTAGGAGTTCAAATGTACTTGACGTGCCCCGGGATTCAAGAAGCTCGGCTCAAGGAAGGTTTAAGCCTTATGCCAAGCGTCCTCACAACAGATGGCGCAGCAGCGCCATATGAATATGTATGAGAGCATGTCGCCGCAAACTCGATGTGCACAAGAAATGTGTGCGAGTGCAGGGGGTGTATACAAGTGCTCTACGGAGGCGTAAACATGCCCTGACACTTGCAGAACCTACTATGCCTACTAGTAGAGCCTGCCCCTAATAGTAAGTCAGTAATTCAGTGTCCATAGATACCGAAATGTATGCTAAGCATACAAGATTGTCCACGAACAGAGAAATAAACTCGTAGTAATAAAGACACAAGCACGTAGTGGAATGTTGAGCCCTGTCCCTAGAACTTACACAATTAGATTCCCTGTCCCTGTGTCCCTATTATATATTCGAATTGCTGCAATATCGAAGGTGTAAGCAAAGTGCAGCATGCCTGCGAGTCACTGCCCTCTGCCAAGTGTAGCTTACACATCTTATTCAGTCAAACAGAGAAAAGTATGTGGAATCAATGTAAGTGTCAATGGTGCAGTGTTCAGAGCATCTGGTTAACAAACAGGCATTCACGGTTCGAGTCCAACAATAGCACATATCATTTTCCATGTGGAATAAATGTTGTTTTGCCGTAAACCGACATAAGAGTATCGCATGAGATATTTAACTTAAATATCATTCAAGCAAAGAGGCACTGTCAAAATGAATAAGGTACTAGTAAACAGGTGTAAGCACAAATAAGCAGCAGTAAACACATATAAGTACCAGTAAGCAAGTCTGAGTGCACATGCGCGGGTCTAAGCAGTGCTCAGCAGAGGAAATGTATATAAGTATATACATATATATAATATATATAGCCCAAGCTCCGACACTAACGTACACATCACCTACCTGCACCCTAACCCTAACTCACTTACACACCCCTAGCCCAAGCTCCGACACTAACGTACACATCACCTACCTGCACCCTAACCCTAACTCACTTACCTGACCACTCCTACCTCCGTCACTATCGCACACTTACCGAGTCGCGATCGCAGATTACCCTTGTCGGTCTTTCCACTGTCGGCGAATCACCCTGTAGGTATACGTACCTGTCGGTCATCTGGCGTCGGTGATTTCCGCGTCGGGGAATCGGCGTTTCGGTCTTCTGAATGGGACCCATACATATATATATATATATATATATATATATATATATATATATGAAGAAAGAACAACGTAACAATAAAGTATACAAAAGGAATTAGAAGGGAATCAACAGCAAACCCAGTATTATATAGAGCCGTAAGTGTATGTCATATCCAGCTGGGCAGGAGTGAGAAAAACACTGTTACTCACACCACAGGCAGGATACTACCAGTGGGAGTAACATTGCTGATTTGCTAAGTCTACTTTACACACAGAGGGTAGTCCCTGGTGGGTGGGACTACCCAAAAAATTGATAGGCTATTTGGCCATCCGACCATTACACAAGCAAGGGCAGGTATGTTCAAGGACTAAATGGTGGGAGAGCCTGAAAATACATGGGTTGGGACAACATACGTGTAGGGCCCCTGATGCTCAGGAGAGGGCAATGTACGGAGGTGTGTCATGGCTGCGATAACAAGTGGACAATGGATGGTATGCGTGTATTTTGAGCACGGGTGGGGTGGAGGAACTATGGGTATGAAATTATGGAGCCAGGCGTGCCAGGGTTGGATGGGCTGGTTCAAACTGGACTGCCCTGTGGAGGTCAGCGAGTTCGTTATAAGTATATATGCATACACACATGCAGACAACAATATGTAGAAGTACATTCATTCATTCCATTTGCAGACATAAATAACATGAATGTGCCCTTACAAACCTCAACAGTAGATAGAACAATAGGTTGTGCAGAAGAGGGATGGGACAAAACTGCTAAAACACAGAAGTGTGTACAATGTCCGAAGTCAGTGCTGTCCTGAAAATAATCAAATGTGAGGACTTTCCCACAAATGGAATCCTGTGATCTGCCTGCTAAGGCAATGGCAATTACTAAACAGGTCTTTTTGTAAAAGAAATACGCCGAACATGTATATAATTAGGCTCTCATGTGTAACGTGTGCATTACCACATAGTCATACTTATTAATTTATTGTAGTGTCATGTTAATGGGAGTAAGGATGTAATGAAGTATAGAGTCTAATCTTGAAATAAACACATGCGTATCCCATGTGGGACAACCCAAAAATTGCGAATAGTATTGTTTTGGTCGCTCATGTCACCAGTGTTTGTGGACTAAACGTTTGGGAGTTCTGAGGATACGTGGAGTGAATACACCAATGGGATGAGTATATAGGATTAGGGAGTGGCCAATGTGTAGTAGTGTGGATACACCACAAATCCGACTGGAGAATGGATGACTGCAGTGTTAGGGAGGCGTTGGGGTGCGTGTTTGGGGAACCAGGAGCCATGGGTATATGGATATATATGCAAATGAAGCAGCACAGCAATAGTGTTTTGGTTAGAGCAACCGCCTAACGAACAGACATTCCCGTACCGAATCCCACTGTATCACATACCATTTACCATAGGTAATCTGTACATTAAAATATTGCAACATCTGTCCACTGTATAACCTGCAAAATATCAGTTAAAAGACAACTGAAGTGAAGTGTCACTGTCATAATGAATAAGGCACTAGTAAGCAGGTCAGGCATATATGAACACTAGTAAACATGTGTAAGTGCATTTGCGTGGGGTCTGTATTGCTTTACAGACACACACACACACACACACATTTATATATATATATATATATATATATATATATATATATATATATATATATATATATATATATATATATATATAAATATAAGACATATATGTATGTATTATATTAATCATCCAAGAACAATATAGTATTGTTCATTTAAGTAATGTGCTTGATAGAGATATATATTTAAGCATTCACTTTTTTGTTCATTATTTATTTTTTGTTTATTTTTTTACTTTCATATACAGACAAGCATAAATAACTTCAATCCGTAGCTATTATGAGCTCGGGTTAAATGGTTATTTTCCAGGCACTGTTTCTTTAATGAGTGACGTACTTTATACGCATTGTGCGTATATTTAGATCTGCCTTTCTAGTTTTTGACTGCACACTGAGGACGCTGTGAGCGAAACCGGCCACCGGTTTGTGTTATGGGGCTGTGGATGTCCTAATAAACTACCTTCTACTTTATGCTGACATTGTGATTTATTTTCGAGTGCTGGGATTACTTGTGGAGTTTATATATATATATATATATATATATATATATATATATATATATGTACATATATATATATATAGATAGATAGATATATAGATATATGGTTGCAGACATATACGTATATATATATATATATATATATATATATATATATATATATATATATATATATATATGGTTCTACCTGACATAAACGAAACCCCAAAACACCGACAACGCAATCACCGAAACCACATAACCGACAGTACAAAAACACGAAACCCCACATGCCCGACAACGAAATAACCGACGGTACACAAACATGAAACCTCATACACTGCACACACCACAACCACAACAATCAACAAACAAAACACATTCCCTGTCCAAAAACCACATACACAACACAAGCACACCAAAATCCCTACAAACCCACACTAAACCTCACATACACAACTACCTACAACCCAAACCTAAGGTCCGTCACTACCGCATATTCAGCTAACCCGCGCCCTAACCCTAACTCACTTAACCCACCCCTAACCCAAACACAATCACTAGCACACTTACCTGACCGGCTCCTAACCTAACTCACTTAACCGCCCCTAACCCAAACACAATCACTACCGCACACTTACCTGACCCGGCTCCTAACCCTAACTCACTTAACCGCTAACCCAAACACAATCACTACCGCACACTTACCTGACCCGCTCCCTAACCCTAACTCATTTAACCCACCTCTAACCCAAACACAATCACTACCACACACTTACCTAACCCGCGCACTGACCCTAACTCACTTAACCAACCCCTATCCCCACAGACCGTCAATATCCACACTTACCTTACTCGCACCCTAACGTCTGTCACTACCGCATACTTACACAGCCTTTTCCCATGTCGGCATCCTCGGCGTCAGTGTTTTCATCCGTCGCGTCACGTCGGTCTTCTGAACTGTCGATCTTCTGGGGCTCGCGATTCGCTTGTCTATGTTCCAGCGTGTCGACTAACTCAGGTAGAACCATATATATATATATATATATATATATATATATATATATATATATATATATATATGTGTGTGTGTGTGTGTGTGTGTGTGTGTGTGTGTGTGTGCGTAGATATACACAGATATACAGCTATGATAGGAAACAGCACACAAGAATGACATATGTTCACAGGCTATGCCAATGGAAGTGAGGAGCCCAAGCAAGAAACATGAAACACGTAGCATGACCTTCCACCCCCCCCCCCAGCCAGACACGGGAAACATACACACAAACAATGTAAAGAGTCCACTGCTCCCCAGACCACAGGCAGGATATAACCAGGGGGGGTACACAGTGCACCCATGAAGTCTACTCTTGGAACACAGACAGGTGCATCCCTTGCGGGACACCCCAAAAATTGCCAAGACAAAAACAAGGTGATAGACCGACCATTTTGGCTGGGCTGTATACATACTTGGAATACAAGGGTGGGAAACCCTGATGACCCATGGGCAGAGACAATAGTATGAAATGGGTCCCGTGAAGTGGAGAGTGGGCAGCGTGTAGTGATGTGTCCAGACCAGGACCCAGAGTAAGGATGGGTGCTGCTGAGGAGGTGCGGGTGGGGGAACTATTTGTAATGACTTATAGGTCTATGTGTACAGGTGTTGGCTGATGTGGGCCTATATAGACAGCCCTAGGGATGCAAGCGAATGTGTTCATTGGACAAAGGCATCACCCAATGAGCAGCCACACCCACTACAAGTCCCAGTGCAGCAAAGTGTAATCTATATGGCAAGGAATGGAATAACCAGATGTAGACGTTTATATGTAGAGGTATGTGTGTGTACATCTACCCATAGCGACATAGAGATAAGCCTCTCCATCTCCATAGTACAAAGGTATACATACAGAGACAGAATATGGATACATACCCACATATAAATATATACATATACAGACACCCATAGACCCATTAGTTGTGATATATATCTATCTATATATATATATATATATATATATATATATATATCTATATCTATATCTACAGCGAAATATATATATATGCATGCATGCGTACAAATACAGATATATCTGTATATAGTAATGTAAATAGATATATATATGTGACTGTAAATATACACAAGTATATAGCTAGGATATGATATGGCAGTTACAAGTAACATATGTTCACAGGCCATGCATATGGGGTGAGGGGTCCAATAAACACACGTGTAACACGTAACATCAACCCCCTCACCCCCCCCCCCAGCTAGGCTGGTGAGACATACAGACACACAAGGAAGGTAAACACACCACTGCTTCCCAGACCACCGGCAGGATACTACCAGTGGGAGAGACCTGCCAGGTCTAATCTTGAAACATAGACATTGATGTCCCTTGTGGGACACCAAATATTAATGATCAGAGGCAGTCCCGGTAAAGACTTATCAAACCAGGCTGTAGATGTACATGGGTCAGTAGGTTGTGCAAGCCTGATAACCCATGCGTCGACACAATGTACGACATGCGTCCTGACATGGGGAGAGTGGGCAGTGTGTAGTGGTGTGCTTATATCCCACCTGCACCCACGGTAAGGATGAGTGCTGTAGAGGAGTGGCAGGTGGGGGAACTATGGGTATGCAATTATGGCCTAGGCATGTAGGTGTTGGCTGGTGCAGTGGAATTAGGACCGCCCCGGGGATGTAAGTAATGATCCAAAATGGGCATAGCTGATACCCATACCTCTCAACCCCTAAGAGCACATCCACTGGACAGGCCATAAACCATTGGGGGAACAAATAGGGACCATACCTCTGAACTGTCCCCGATTTCCAGAGACCTCCCTGATTTAAACTCAGTTTCTAACTCTGTCCCACTTAACCCTCCTAAAACTAGTGACATGTGGAGGAAAGGTGGAGTAAGGAGAGAGTTACAGTAAGCTGCCTGTCGGGCGCTAGAATCCACCACATAACGCAAGCACTCAGGTCTCTCAACAGCAGGTACAAATACGACTCAGTCATTGTCCACGCTGGTGTAAACGACCTGAGACGTACCTCCTTGGACTACATGAAAAGAGACATTGAGGAGCTCTCTGATTATGTAGCCCAGGCAGGTGTGACCCTGACCTTGAGCAGTATCCTACCTTCACCAAGAATGATGCCACAATACAGAGATAAGATGATCAGCTTTAACAATTGGCTTAAACTCTGGTGTCATTCAAAGGGGATCAATGTCTGTCTGCCTGGGATGACATGCTGGACAAGCCACGCTGCTTCAAGGGCGGCTTGCACCTGTCACCCTGGGATTCCGGATATTGGCAAAGGCTCTTGCCACCCCATAGTGCCTTTTTAGGCAAGGCTCAAATTCTAAACCTACCACCCTAGAACACAAAAAGGAAAAAACTAAGGGTAATGCTGCTCAATGCCAGAAGTCTAAATCTCAAAATGCACGCACTCGAGGCCCTTCTCAGTATGGAGAACATCGATGTCTGTGCTGTGACAGAAACCTGGTTCAAGGCTCCTGAGAGCACCCCAGCACTATCAGGTTTTACCTCATATCATGCGTTCGGCTCCAAAATCCGGACAATACCAAGAAAGTAGGGGGTATCCATATTCATCAAGGACACCCACACCTCAAGACTGGTGGCAACGACGATGCATCGGAGACCATCCAGGTGCAATTAACCATAGGCAAGACTGCTCTGCAAATTGTAGCATGTTACAGGCCACCCTCACAAACTCAGGAACCTCACATGGCTTTCCTGAAAACACTGGAGGGGATAAATGTATCTCCAAACACCATCATACTAGGTGACTTCAATTACCCTAATATAGACTGGGAACACTACTCAAGCCCAAACACCTAGCCCAAAAGTTCCTGGAATTCATAAACTCAAATGCCATGGAACAACTAGTCACCATGCCCACAAGAGGAGAAAACATACTTGATCTCATCATCACGAACATGGGAGCACAATGTTCAACACCGGAAGTATACCCCTCACTGGTGAGATCAGATCACAAACTAATCACGCTGGAGGTCCTCATCCCACCCCCACCTGAAATAAAAAAGACCACAGTAAAGAACTTCTCGAAAGCCGACTTCACACTTCCAAAGACTAGTGTGGTCTCCTTTAAGGCCCCCGAGCCGGCAGAAAACAGTACTCAAGCCGCTGAATCACTTACAAATGCCTTCTACCAGCACCTGCAGAACTGCATGGATAAAGCAATCCCAAGCAAAACAAAGACTCTTTGTACCAAAGGCAAGCGTTCAGTCTGGTGGACCCCAGCCATAAACAAACTCTACAACAAAAGGAGGAAGCTACTACAAGATAGAGCAAAATCCTTAAAAGGTAAGACACCTTTGATCACTATAAGTAAAAAACTAAGAGCTGTCATAAAATCACCCAAAGCAAATTTTGAGAGAAAAATAGCTAAAGACTCAAAAGACAATCATAAGGCCTTCTTTAGCTATGTTAGAAACCTGGGAGGAAACTCCCAGATATGCTCAGAACTAGTTCAAAATGATGCGAAGATTACTGATCCTACAGACATTGCCAACATACTGGCTGACAGGTTCAGTGCAAACTTCTCCCCTCCCCAAAGGAGAGATATCTATACCAAACGATTGCAGCCCCCCAAACATCTCTAACGCCCAAATGAGAACTGCTCTCTCCAAAGCAAAAAACACAGCATCCATGGGACCTGATGGTGTCCCCGGCTGTGTGCTCCACGAACTCAACGAGGAATTAAACCCACAGCTAGGACAGCTGTTTAATCATAGTCTCACCTCTGGATACATACCCAGGGAGTGGCACACTGCGACTGTGGTCCCACTTCACAAAGGCGGTGCCTCCACCGACCCTGGAAATTACCGGCCCATTAGCTTGACAAGCCTTATCTGCAAAGCCATGGAGAGAATCATAATGGACCTCATAAATAAAGACATAGGGAATTTGCAGACTTTGGATCCAACCCAGTTTGGCTTTGTCAAAGGCAGATCATGCCTTTTAAACTTGGTTGACTTTTTCGAAACAGTCACCAAAGCCATTGATGAGGGAAAGGCAGTCCATACAGCCTACCTCGATCTGGCGAAGGCCTTCGATACAATACCCCACTCGGGTATCATTGAAAAACTCATCAGCTTAAATGTTAACCCATACATCACAAGATGGGTTGCAAACTGGCTGAGTGACAGAACCCACAGGGTCAGAGTTGCTGGCGCCATGTCAGACTCAAAGCCTGTCACAAGTGGTATCCCACAGGGCTCAGTCCTGGGCCCACTCTTGTTTGGCATCTACTTTTCGAAGTACAAGCAAACACAGGAGGGTTATGGCTGACAAAGTTTGCAGATGACTGCAAACTGGGCGTAGTTGAAAACACATCTGACACAGATATCCTTCAGAAGGGTCTCACAGAAATGGATAACTGGTGCCAGAGCCATGGCCTAAAGTTAAATGCCAAAAATGCATAGTCATACCCTTCGGAAAAACAAGGTTACCTAGCTACCATATAGGTGGCAATCCACTGAGCACAGAAGAAGTTATCAGGGACCTGGGGACCCAGGTTGACAGTAGCCTGTCATTCGACACCCATGTAGCTAAAGTAGTTAGGAAGACCTTCTACATTGCCCACCTTATCATGAAGGGATTCACATCTAGATCAAGGGAGGTCATAGTCTCCCTATACTCATCACTCATCAGACCAATGATTGAGTACAATGCCCCATTCAGAATGTATCTGACCCGACACTTGCAGCAGCTGGAGAGGCCACAAAAGTTCCTCACCAAAAGGATAAAGGGTCTCAAAAATCTGTCCTATGCTGCCCGACTGAAAGAACTCCAGCTCTATTCAGTCGCACGCTTGCTCAGAGGTGACCTTTGCCTGACATACAAGGCCATGTCAAACCCAGATTTGATGAATATGCTTCACCTCAAAAAATCTAGATCCGTCAGAACCACAAAGGCGGGAGACTTAAACCTCGACACGGCTATTAATAGGACATGCTGGAGGGATTGATTCATCACCCAAAGACTCCCTATGCTGTGGAACAAAATCCCGGTATATGTGAGGCAGAGCACCTCGCTGGCCTTGTTCAAGAAAAATCTTGACCAATGGATGGGAGATCGCAGATATACCCCAGGGATTACCTCAGTGTCACTGCTCGACAGAGGCACAGCAAAATAATGGGTATAGTTCCCCATACTAAAGGGGTGGCGTAAGCCACAAAACTATGGGCTAGGCTTGTAAATGCCCTCGGGCAGATAGCCTAGTATGAACCTATGAACCTATGAACCTAATTACATGTAATGAATAACAACAATTAAGAGTTATAAACACCATTTACCTCAGGAAATGTGTATGAATTTATATGCTCTGAGTCTGTCAATGTGTCAGGTTAATAGCACCAATATTTTAAATGTGTCCCTGATGTTGTTATGCCATGGCCCCTGATTCAGTTTGCATGTTTCCCCAATCATATGAGAGGCCTGACAGGAACAGAAAGCGCATATTCCACTGACAACCTTAGAAAGATGATAGAATAGTAGGTATGCAGTAGCATGAATCAGCTGAAGGATGTGGGTTCCAAAACCCAATTACTTGTTTGTATTGAAGAGTGTCAGTTCCCATGTATTAGCCAGATGGGTGCAGATTGTAAGAGGAACACACCAATAATATGAATGAAACTCTGGACAGGTCGCGGATTCCGTACAGTCGAATGGCATGCTTTCGTCTAATGGGAAGCCATTCCCGATACTGTAGGCATGTAATCCAATGTAATAGGCGTCACAAGGTAATATCTTAGTCCTCACTCCCACCAAGGGGTGTAAGTGTCAGATGCAAACACTAAATGCAGTGCATTTGCAAGTGCGGGAGCAAGCGTGTGTAAGCCTGTTTGGCCGCCAGTATATGTGAGTATTACACTGGTAAAGCTATGTAGAGGCTAACTGAGTGTAGGAAACAGTAACCAGAGGCTAGCATTGCTTAGCACCACGTAAACCCATGCACACCCACTCACAACTACTTTAATGTGCCTTAATCACTCTGTATCCAATGGCCTTGCTCTGCCCTGCAACAAAATAAATGACCTCTACAAGGCTCGAAACCATGACCCTGCACACACAGCTATTGTGATTTACCACTAAGCCATGGCAGATATACAGACATCGGACCTTATCACTAACATATCATCCAGCACAGTCATTCAACAGTATAGGTAATGTATTCCATCATGTAGATGTATGTGTGAGTATATATGTCCAGCATATAGATACATACATACATATATGTATATATATATATATATATATATATATATATATATATATATATATATATATATATATATATATATATATATCAAGTCTCCCTCAGACAGACATGTGTCATTCATGCACACAAACATTTGTACATTGGCCATATACATCACCCTGTGCATGTTATTTACATTAACACAACAGTTCCTGTCCAATCATTATGTGAGAACAGTACTCTTGCAAGGTGCTGTGTGCAACATCATCGTCACCATGATAAAGGTAAATGGGGTATCCACAGAAGGACCAGTAGTGTTGTGTGTACAATGGGGTCATCCGCATCACGTGTACCTGGAACATGTAGGAGTCATGTGCATACTAGGATCGTAAGCCAGAGAGACAGGGGTGAGGACAACTGGAGTATGTTGTGATGCATATTAAAAGGGTTACATGTGTCCAGTGGACACGTGTGTGAAATGGTCAGCTATGTATGGGGCAAATGTTCTAGGAACTGATTGGCCATTTGTTTCCTTAGGGTGAGAGTGGGATGTGGGGGAAGGAGAGTAGGTATGCCCGTGGAGGATAGGTAGGGTAGGATGACAGACAAGACAGCATACAGGGTCTGTATATGACACATGTGGGGGGATACACCTTGGACGGGGAGGGGTGTTTGGCATTCACAAGCCCATGATCCCTCAGATGGAAACAGCAGGACGAAGGTCCCCAGCTATGGGCAGCCTCCACTGCATCAAAACAGCTGCAAAGGTGGCAGTGCTGGGGGCTGTCTAGGGGGCAGCCTCACCCTGTAAATGTGACACTCTGCACTTGAGCTGGCGTATCTGGCCTCGAAATCCCTTATGGAGCCCGCTACGCACCACGTCCAGGATTGTATGACAGCGGACTTGTTCCTGCCTGGACCTGCTCCCAGGGGGGAGAAGCCCCATCCTCAGTGGCGGTACCACCAGAAGGTGGTGCAGAGCCAACAGAGGTGGAGATTCAAGGCTGGGCCCCAGATGTGCTGGTACCCAGTGCTATGGCCAGCTGAAGTGGGACAGGAGGTTCTGCCGGGGACTCCAAACCCATACAGCCTGTGGTGTTGCAGTTTAAACACAGATATAGCTTAGTAATAGGCAACAGCATTCAGGATTACTTACAGCAGCATGCATAGATATGACCATTAACCCAACACAACAGATGGTATACATTTTCAGAGTGAGCACAACACATGAATATATACGGCATGACATCTGTACAAAGTGTAGAAGACTTGTGACTGCAGCAATGAACAGTGGCCCATTATTGGCATGTCACTGAGAACCCCAGAGAGTGTCTGTCATACCACTGTTTCATGTGATATATGTCCAGTCAGGGATGCGATGGCAGTAACTCATCACTATCACCATGTACCGGCTGCAATCCTCACACTATGCTCCTGCTGTTCACAGATGTGTGTTCAGTGACTAACACAGGAAACAAATGGTTCCACACATGGACCAGTACACAGATGGCCCTACAGATGGGGGTCCCTCACAAACAGAGCACTGTCTTGTCAGTTTTAAAAGATGCAGAATAGCCATTACCACACACAACTTGTTAAACAGGCAGTAGTCTCAATGAAGTATAGCTACACTTACATGCTGTAGTCATGTCTGGCACATCACCCTCCTGTCTTTAGGCTATTTTCCATTGTGTATGTTGTTTGAGGAACATCAAGATATCAACTGAGATGCCGTTTACCAAACACCAGATCCAGGTACCATTCACAGCGACTGTCATGGGCAAACACCAACATGACATTCCTAGATATAGTACTATGTTTATCATGTGAATGGCTGTGGGAACATCATCACAGCTGTTCCACATGCAATCAGCTAGAGGAGGACTGCAATAAGTGCAGAGGCCACCACCTGATCATGACCATCACTTACAATACACAAGATGCTGCTGAGCAAGTGTACACCTTCACATCCACAAGAGAGTGTGTGGGAGGGACAGACAGAGGCAAAGTACATCAGAGAAGGGCTTGGAGTCTAAAACCTAAGCATCGTCTGTCACACACCTACCAGTACAGGGATCACACCCCTGGCTGACTAGTCAGTACTATTACAAGTGCATGCAGTTACTCCATGTGCCACGCAGCTGACATGTTGGTGTGCTGTAAGAACATATATATGTGTTCATGTGCGACATCTGCAACAGAGCTATAGTAGACATATATTAGATGCAGCACACATGGCTGTCCACATGAAAGGATGTCATTGTCAACACAACCACATTCCCTAATGGACTCACATTAACACTCTTTGCCAGGCCCACACATACACTCCCAAACAACTTAGTTTACCGCACTGCAGTAATGCACAGGTACTACATGCACCACAGGGGATATCCGGAGGTTCTATGGGCTAGGGCATGTGAACGTGTTTGACATCTGTTGGTATGCCAATGGGAGTTATAGTGGGAGTGACAGTGGTTGGGAGCATCATACCCCACATGTAGACACAGGGTGCCAGTTCTGATATGCATGTGTGCATTGCTTCATGAGTGTGTAGTGGTTGGCTGTGCAAGATGGCTGTACAAGGCTGGGGAGGGGTAATCCTTGGTAGCACACCACCAAACAATGGTGTGCAGTGTGGTACAGGGGTATAGTGTCTGCAATGTCCCACACAGATGAGTATTCTATGAACTGCCCTGACATCCTGGTTACCATTGTGTATGGTCATAGCTTTGAATGTATGCCATGTCTGTGTTTAATAGTCCTTGACATTGCCTGGGATGTGCATGTCTCACAGTAATGTACAGTGACATGTACAGGTGTACCAGGTTTGGCTGGCACATGTTGTATAAACAGACTGTTATCCTCCGTTATGCCACTACAGGCCTGCTGTGGCCGAACCTGCTTATAGTGTGCAGGTTTACCCTGCACCTACATTGATTGCATGATACAGGTATTCCCTGGTGTCAGTGGCATTGGTTCATACAGGGCACATGTGTAAGGCATTGTATGGCCTCTGTGGATCACAAATGATGGCACCATATATGTTGCAGGCATCCAGTGGGGAACATAATGAAGGCACATTGCCCGCAATTATGTGCCTATTGTACTGCTGGACAGGGTGCTATGCCCTCTGCAGCCCACTGCAATAACACCATGCCTTCTATCTATCATTAATGTGCAGGGTATTAGCAACATAGCGGGATATTCTAGGCAAGTGTGTTTGTGTATGACACATGGGTTCAGGATGTATTCCGGGTACTAGTAGGGTTGCATACTTTGTTCACCAGGCCTTTTGCTAGATGTAGGGGCATGGCTTGCCAACACAGTCCCGTGGCCAATTGACATCTGTGAGGTGGACATTGTGACATATAAAATGGACACCATATAGGAAAACTACAAAATCCTCTCCCCAACATGTCCAGCAGTTGGACACTCACAGCCACCTCCACACAGGCTCTGACAGTCAAACACACACCTGCCATGTCCTGGAATAAAACTCCTACCTAACTAGTGTATTACACTACAGCAATACACAGTTACAGCACATGCTAGAGAGAATGCTTGGTTACAGTAGTCCTAGAGGTGTATTCCTAGGTGGGTGACATCAGCAGGATTGCCAAAGGTGGTCATGTGAAATGTACAGAGCATGCATACTATAAAAAGCATTGTTTTTATCTCAGACAGACAGAAACACACACAGTTGGTCTCTCTTGTATTAGAACCCCTACCTTAGTAGCTTATCACACTACAGAAATACACAGTTACAGCACGCATTATGGAAAGTACTGGGCTACAGCAGTCCTAGAGGTGTATTCCTAGGTGGATGACATCAGCAGGAATGCTAAAGGTGGTCATGTGAATTGTGCAGAGCTTGTATACTCTAAAAAGCATTGCTCTTGTCACAGGCAGACAAAGACACACACAGTTGGTCTTTCTCGGAATAGAACCCCTACCTAACTAGTTTATCACACTTCAGCAATATGCAGTTATAGCATGCACTATGTAGAATACTGCGTGACAGCACTGCTAGAGGTGTATTCCTAGGCGGGTGACATCAGCAGGAATGCCAAAGGTGGTCATGTGAATTGTACAGAGTGTGCATACTTTAAAAACATTGTTCTTGTCTCAGGCAGACAGAGACACTCACACACACAGTTGGTCTCTCTCAGAATAGTATCCCTACTTAACAAGTTTATCACACTACAGCAATACGCAGTTACAGCACACACTATGGAGAATACTGAGCTACAGCAGTCCTAGAGGTGTATTCCTAGATGGGTGACATCAGCAGGAATGCCAAAGAAGGGCATTCCAAGTGTACTGTGGGTTGTACATGTCTGTTACCTGCGTGTATCCACTACCTACTGTCATGAGAATACATTTACACCTGCTTAAAAGTGACGTATGCAGTCCTAATCAACCGTATCAACAAGGCATGCAGGTCTTGAATCCTGGACCATGGACACTGAAGTTACTGGACGTACCACTAAACCATCTGGGTTGTACACATGCTGCATGGTGTCTATAATGCACATCCTACTACAGGTATTCCACAGTACTGAAAACAAATGGGACAGCCCCTTTGTGTACATATGTACTGTACCCTTGAATGTACTGTACTCAGTGAAAAACCAAAGACAGGTCTACATGTGTACAACTGTCATAGCTACAGATATATATGCACCTACGGGATGTGTACATACACACACACATATATATATATATATATATATATATATATATATATATATATATGCATATACACAGACACAGCCATAGCCAAATATATATATATATATATATATATATATATATATATATATATATATATATATATATATATATATATTTTATATATATATATATATATATATATATATATATATATATATATTTATATATTATATATATATATATATATATATATATATACACACACACACACACACACACACACACACACACACACACACACACACACACACACACACACACACGTCTGAATGCCCTTAGTGATGAACTCCAGTTCTAACCACTGAAGGCCACAGTGTGCATGCTCAAACACTTACATGTACAGCACACATTGTAATAGACTCCTATAGTAAACACACAGGTGTACAGCTAGGAATGTCTTACCTGTCAGTATATATCCACATCATACTGGTTTACTACCTGATACCTGTATGTGACCTGTAAATGATATATCCGTGTTAGTGATGTGTGATACACATGCATACATGTACATGAAGTACTGACATATATATGTTACGTATACACATTCATGCATGTGTGGATGTGACAGAGAATCGGTTACCTGGGTTGCACAGGTGGATGCTACCTACAGCATGTGTCACACAACTTGCTGCCCTGAAAGGCATACATTGATAGCAGGTTCTGGACAGTGGCATTATACGTGGAACAGTGGCATGTGCAAGCATAATGTGTGAGTCACCTTGTGTAATGGTACTGAGGTGCAGGTGTCAAGATGACTTCTCCCGGCTGTGTTATTAGTTCTCATTATTAGCAGGACCACTACCCTAGGTATATCTCACATTGGTCATATACACAAGTTCTGCCGCCAACCGTCTCCTTACATGGGGCATTTGCTACCAAGCACATTAATGCCATGTGCAGTGATGTCATGGTATGGGTAGCAACTACTAGACCAAAACAATGAGCCAATGTCCTGCTGTTATTATGGGGTTGTCCAGTGTCTGTCATTCTGGGCTGACATGTCCGAATGATGAGCCTTCAACACAGAGCAAATGCATCCATGTTACACGTGTGTGTGGTACTACCTAGGTCACATTTACCCATATAGTCGCATTCCAAGGCAAATGTCCTACACACAGAAGTAACACACTGACACCTACATGACAATTGCATTGGATGCTTATGCTAACCCATGCTAGATGTGTGGATTTAGTAATCCATTTGCTCAATGTAGAACCTACAATGGGAATACCGACATCTGTGCAGTGAGGAACACCTGGCTGAAGGCTCTGTAGTGCACAATTGCACTACCACCATATAAAGCACATCCAGACATGTGGGCCATAACAGTGGTATGGCCCATACCAGGTGGTGGTGTACACATATTCATAAAGGCTACTCACATGTAAAGACCACTACTCCCACATGACGGCTCACCGATGAGTCAGGTACAGGTGACAGTGGCAAATGTTGCATTCTAGGTTGTATCCTCAAATACATCCACCACCTTGTTTCCAGACTACCAACACACATCCATATGTGGTATGACATAGTATGGTAGACCACCAGATAACCCTTGATTGGTATACTGTACCTAGGCCTACATCAACTGTGCAAAGTACCCATGTACAGACACAGCTGCATAATGTGTTATGCAATGCAATAATACCACTGTTTGTAACCAGCTCGGTTGTACACATACCAGGGTCCCTCGGATGTTGTCAGCATTACCATGGTCGACTGTTGCTCTACACCCGTAAACAACACCCACATGGTTGGATATGACCTAACCTTACCTGCCTGGATGTGTATTTCCCACACACATGCAACATAAATTACATTACCATAGCTCTCATTTACCTTTCTACATACTGGTGGCTGCAGGCATTACACACATGCACATGGCAGATATCATGCTAACAGTACATAAGGGTCGATATCTATGTTGACAGAGGTAATATCCCCTTTTTACTGGTCACCCATGACACCTAACATATCATACAACACCCCATGTGGCATTATGTCTTTAGACATGTCCACCTAATGCAATGCCTACAAACATACCCAAATAACAGGACAATAGGACCTACACAAAGCCTGTAATGACAGACTCATGGATATCCAGCTCTGCACTGTATGTTCCTGAGTAGTCACAGGTGATATGTTCATGACATGTAAAGCCATGTGTGGTCATAACTCCTACATATATCCCATGTCAACTATTGCAAGCCATGCATGCTGTGTGCTGTCTGGACATTAGCCTTAGTACCACAATAGCCAGTACATGCTGGGGAGAGATGTTTACAAGCCACAGACCTCACACATACTTGAATGAGTGTACTGCCTAGCTCTAATAGAGCACATTGCTGGCCCTCTTCCAGTACACATGAGGTGTGTGTGGCAAATATGGTGTGCTCACTGTTGACCATTACAGTGCCCTGGCCTCACCACGGCACTGTCAAGTAACAGTTCATAGGAGCATGACATGGAATAATGCTGTGTGTGTCATGCAGATATGTGCTGTTGTAATATATGTACACTTGGCTACTCAGTGAAAGTGGTAGTGTCCTACCAGTACATGAATACAACATCCATTATGGTGTAATGCTCGGCTATGTTTCACTCATGGCATGGGGAAGGTGTGGAATGTATCCTCTTGACCTGCTAGTGCACGTACTGAAGTAGACCGCATATGTGTACATGTTTGGTGTTTTGTGTAGAGTCCATGGTTGTGCAGTGTCTGATGTCTGAAGGTGACTGTTGTCTTAGAACATCATGCTGTTGCAATACAGCCTCAACATTGCCAACTTTATATGGTGATATGCTCTATGTACAGTAAGCTGTAAAAGAGGTATGGACAGATGTTTGGGCATGACTACTAAGTGGTGGGGCTTCTTTGCAGATGAATGATTACTGAGGACAGCTCACTGGTGTGTTACACCCCAGTCCTACAATAACCTGTGTACCTGCTAAGGTCAGGGTTTGTTAACTGAAGTGGAAGACAGACAATGTAGAATGCTGTAAGGGTGACACCGACGGCAAACCCCATGACACCTGTAACAGTAATACCTCCCCTGTGCATATATTGTGCATATATCAGCACAGTTGTCAAAGGAAAGAGTCAGTAAGCATTGTACTGGATGCAATAGTGCTGTACTGCTGTAGCACCTATCATGAGATAGGCAGGTGTTTGATTCACAGAACTGGCACGTGTGGGTGTGTGTCCATGTATGTCATGTATGGTTGGAAATACATCCCACATGTTATCACTCTCCTGAACACTGTTGTTGACACCAGTACAGAGTGAAATGTAGAAAGAAAGGCATAGGTAGGTGGTTAAACCTCACACATGTATAGTGTCTGTATGTTTGTGACATATGGTTTATATCTTTGTGAATGCCAGTGTGTGTGTGTGTGTGTGTGTGTGTGTGTGTGTGTGTGTGTGTGTGTGTGTGTGTGTGTGTGTGTGTGTGTGTGTATGGCTGTCCATGTGTATGGCTGTTCAGTTCCTGGAGTGAGGCTGTATTTTACCATAGTGGAATGTTAATGCCCCCTCCCCCGTCCACTCAAAGCAGTCTAGCATCCCTGTTGATATCATCAACCGTAGATGTGCATACTAACCGCTTGTTAACATGTACACCTTGGGGTGTGACCTGTTGTTACATAGCCTACTGATGGACCCCCCTCCCCACATACACGCACTGCACTGCAGTATCCCTGTCGATGTCCTCGATCATAGGCCATTCTACCTTCCTGTACATGTGTAATCTCTGTGGCACGTCTTGTAATTGTGCAGTACTATAATGGTGATATGCACATAGGCAGGGGTTCTCATCCAAACACTGGCAACTGTGTGTGTGTGTGTGTGTGTGTGTGTGTGTGTGTGTGTGTGTGTGTGTGTGTGTGTGTGTGTGTGTGTGTGTGTGTGTGTGTCAGAGTGTGTGTTACTGTGTCTGGTATCCCTGAGTGTGTGGGTGTATCTGTGTTTGCATGCTGTCATGGCAGTGGGTATTACTGCTTCCCAATGAGAAGCCACTATTTCCACTGGCCTTTACCCTTGTCATCCAGCATACCACTCATTTACCCACTCTGCACTCCAGATAACTATACCTGTGCTGTCACCCACTATGGATGTGATGGCTCTGAACACAGTAGCTTACTACACAGCTATCATGCTCTTGGATCATTAGAACAGTAAACATAGCTGGAACATGGGAGAATATAGCTGTGATGTGGAAGCTACAAAGTGCATGCAGGTATTGTCATACTGACCTGTGGGTAGTCAACATGTATATATGGGACTCCCATGAACACCAACATCCCCCAGCACATGCAACTACACCTGAAAGAGGAAGGCAGAAAATCAAGATCATCATGCTGTTAGTGTTGTTACACATGATACATACTGTCAATTGTACAAAATGCATTCTAACACTGCAATACATTGTATGTCTGCTGCCTCTCAGCACTACTCAGCAATACTATTCTACAATTGTCTACCTAGTATGTTCACCCTGTGCATCAGACCATATGAACATGTCCCTGCACTGATGGTGTGGATGACAGGGATGTGGCACAATCATCATCATATGCACAGGGTGATAATGTTTGCCCGAGGCCTAGGCTGTGTCACGCGTGTGTGTTAGGGACTGTGATATCATTGGGCATGTGTGGATGTTATGCATATGTGTTGAGGTGCCCTACATTTGTTTCCAGTGTGTGTGTATGCAAGCACACAGGTCTGGCATGTGGCTGGACTACACAGGGGTAATACTGACAGCTGCAGACTGTACAAGGCAGGATTCACAGTTCACGGTATCTGGCCATGGACCCGTGACCTAGGCCTGCCAGGGGTTGCAAGGGCACTACCAGGCAGAGGTCCAGATTGGGTACCATCTGATGACACATGTCCACTGGAATCATGTCCTTGTTGAGACCGACCAAGACCACGTGCACATGGCCTCCTGTGTCCTGGTGTGGATTACACAGCACCAGCAGCACTGCTGCTGCAACCGCCACTATGGGAGGGGGCATGTGCAGTAGCATGTTCATGTAGACCTTCGACAGGTAATGTAGCTGGCCTGCGTTCACGTGCCTGATGCCTCACTCCCACCAGATGTTCCAGCACAGACATTCCATGCTCAAGGATTGACATGCTACGGTCAAGGACTTCCACCATGTCACCCAATTGTCTATCCAAAACATCTGCAAGATGATGGTGAGCATTTGAAAGTGCCTGGATGTTGTCTGTTAATGAACAGACAGCAGCCCTCTGAAGCCTCATACCATCTCTGTTGTGCCATTCAACACATGCCTGTGCCCAT